>NC_086329.1:83326262-83627096 GCF_036172605.1 Pelobates fuscus
AGCAGTTGTTCAATGGGCACATGGCCCTGCACACTTATCAAAAGATCTGATGAATGCTCTTGTACAAAAGTACTACGAAGCTCCTGGAATTACCACGCTAACCAATAACTACTGTAAAGCTTGTGTCATCTGTGCCAAATGTAATCCTGGGAAAACAGCTAAAGTCCCCTCGAAGCACCTGGCTAAGCCCATGTATCCATTCCAAAGAATCCAGATAGATCATATCCAGATGCCAAAGAGCGGCAATTACGAATATGCACTAGTGATAGTGGACATGTTCTCAGGCTGGCCAGAAGCCTACCCAGTGATTAACATTACCGCCAAAACAACAGCACGACGTCTACTTACAGAAACTGTGTGTAGATTCGGATTGCCAGAAGTCATTGAAAGTGACCAAGGCCCGGCCTTCACAGCATCAGTTACCAAAGAAATTTGGACTGCTCTAGGAGTAACTCTTGCTTTTCACACCCCTTACCACCCACAGAGTAGTGGTAAGGTGGAGCGTATGAATGGTACCTTGAAAACTAGAATGCTAAAAATGTCACAAGAGACAAAAATGCCCTGGCCAGAAAGCTTGTCAATAGCCCTGTTCAGCGTCAGACATACACCCAGGGGAAAGCCCTCATTGTCCCCTTATGAGATTCTATTTGGTACTGCACCCAGGCTAGGTTGCTATTTTCCCCAACAACTACAGCTTCAGACTGATGTTTTAGTAGATTATGTTACTGAACTTGCAAGTGCCTTAAACAAAATCCATGCCCAAGTTTTCTCTTCAATTCCAGATCCTGATTCTGACACAGGCAACCACAGTCTGCTACCCGGTGATTGGGTCCTAGTCAAGAAATTTGTGCGAAAACACACTCTGGAACCAAGATTTGAGGGACCATTCCAAGTTCTCCTGATCACCGCTACCTCTGTCAAGCTGGCTGGTAGGCCACATTGGATTCACGCCTCTCACTGCAAAAAGACACCTGCTCCAGAAGAAGCTGATTCCGCACAACCATGTACTTCTGGTACCTAATCCCCTTGATTGGTCTCCTTAAAGCACAGCAGGTGGCCATCACTAAAGATGCTAGTGGGTACACCTTCTGGTATAATTCATCATGTACCCGTGTGGCCACCTTTACCTTTGATTACTGTGATATTGTAGATTGACCATTTCCTAAATCACAGTTTCAAGCCATTTATAAAGATATACCACAAACAAAAGACCCCTACATTTGTGTAGTTGACGAACAATGGGGGCACAATTGTAACCATTAGGGGGCGGCGGGATGGAATACCGGGCCTGCCTGGGGTTACAAACCAAAAAGTGCTTTATCAAAAGTAGATGATCATGGTAGATCCCTCCTCCAAAGAATGACTTTAAGAAAGCCTGGAGGAAGTACACCTATGAAATTAATGTTAAATATTGAACATCCTGGCCCAGAGGATGCTGGTCAATATGTAATGGGAATGTACTGGAGAAGGGGTTCCTATAACAAACTAGGACATTTCTACCTCAATGATATGTGTCACTCTCCAGAGTGGCAAGGAGCTGTACATATGGTCCCAAATCCGCTGAAACCACATATCCAGTCCTTTAGAGACATGATGGCCATTGCCAACCCTAATTTTGAAGATACCATGGCCGCTGAAACTGGATTTAATGACATTAATTTGTGGTTAGAGTGGATGAGATATAATGCCAACAAGCATAATAGAACCGCATGTTATGTATGTGGTGGTGCCCGACCTCACCTTGGCACCGTTCCCCTAATCCTCCCTTTAGAAATAGAAGAGTGTTTCTTGAGTCTTTTTGCCTACCGCTATGATTTTAATAGATCCCTCTGCGAAGCATGGACAGTAGAGTACCCTATCCTAGTAGGAAGTGTTAAACCCCCAGATGGAATTACAATCTATAAAGGTAATTACACTTGTTACACCATGTATGAGGGGATCGGTAAATTTATGGGTAACTTTTCCAAAGGTTATTGTGCTACCTACAGAACTGTTCCTGTGCACCTGTTACAACACCATACTAGGTCACTAGGAGATATTTACTGGTTGTGTGGGGATTTACAATTAAGGTCTAGACTGGAGTCTGAGTGGTGGGGAGAGTGTACCTTAGTCAAAGTCATCATGCCCATCCACATTATTTCTGATAATCACCCTGACACTCATAATCCAGCACACACATCAGCCAGAGCCAAACGGGAAACCCCAGTAAAAGGCAGTTTTGACCCACATGTTTATATAGATGCCATTGGGGTACCTAGGGGGGTACCTAATGAATTTAAAGCTAGAGATGAAGTGGCAGTGGGGTTTGAATCACTCTTCACTATAGTCACTGCCAATAAGAACCTTAACTGGATAAATTATATCTATTACAACCAACAGCGCTTTGTTAATTATACCAGGGATGCCCTCCAGGGTTTAGCCGAACAACTACAAGCCACATCCCAGATGACCTTTCAGAACAGACTGGCCTTAGACATGATTCTAGCCGAGAAGGGGGGTGTATGTAAAATACTACCCGACACCATGACTTGTTGCACTTACATTCCAGAAAACACAGGCCCTAATGGTAAGGTCACTTTGGCCATAGAAAAATTAAATAAACTCTCAGAAGAGTTGAAAAAGAATTCTGGGGTGACAGATCCCTGGGAAAAATGGTTTGGTTGGATGACTGGTTGGCAAAAAGCATTAGTTCATATTGGTATGGCTCTACTAATTTCTCTTTTTGTTCTCGCTCTTCTCGTTTGTTGTGTCCTCCCATGCCTCAGAAAATTCCTCCAGAAGACTGTAGACCAAACGACACCAACCTTTACTCATCTGGAAATTGGTGATCAAGATCAAGATCTCACATCGCCCTGCATTCCGCTACAATCTCTTCCCTATGACGACAAAGTGCAAGAGTTTTAGGTAGGGAACCAGCTTAGGGACAGCGTCCGTCTTTATGGATAGACTGCCGTGCGGAGATGTGGTGGACAAGCCACTGCGGGATACCAGCGGAGTGAAGAAAGTTCCTGACCGTATTGACGGATGAGCTGTAGTCTATTAGGGACAGGAAAGGGACAGAATTGCACTTTGCACTAACACCAAAGTAGCGGACATGGGGTTTTATGTGTCTTTGGGCTAACAAATCTTCTGATATTAACAAATAAAGTTTATCTTCTTTTAGCAATTAACACTCTATAGGGGGGACTGTTGTAGAATTATTAGACCCCTTATAACCTATAACCATTAATAGGCCCCTTATAAACTATATAATCCTTACTGGGCCCCTTTATTACTATATTCTCATATTCAGCTCTCAGGCCTCATAGTTTAAGCTTTACAAGATTCCTTTGTTCGTAGAAACAGCATGTCAGCAGAAAGTGCTAGAATCTTCTGATTAAATGAAACACTGTAGCAGATAGCCTTGATAGAATGTATAATTGCTAAAGAAGCCTCGAGATGCTAACCTTGAAAAGACTAAGGTACCAGTCACTCCTTATGGAAAGCTGCCAAGCCCCCCTCCCATCGAGAAAGCTCCCTCGTGCTAGCAAAGATGGCGCTGAAACCTGGAGGAGCTCATCATGACGTTAGTTATGACATAAGACGTAACACCCAACAGGGAGGGCATTTGACTGACCACTTTACACCTTTAGCCAATTGACAATTTCTTACTTTTTACCTTGATTTTACAATGATGTAATTTTGCCTTTAAAAGAGCTTGCAAGCCTGCTTTTTACCAGATGCCATTAAATTTTCTGAAGTTATTTTAACCTGAACTGCATGTGTCAGTGTGAATTACTTCTGCGTATACGCAATTTAATCATCTCAGATTTGGACAGGAACAGATAGTCATTCAAACATATTTGTTTGCTTAAAAGAATCCTTTATCACGAACAAACGGCCACAAGCGAAACATTTATCCCTCTGCTACAGGGCACTCAACGATAGGGACCCGCTGACTAAACACAAATATATATTACAATGGGAGAACGACCTTCGCATCAACACCCCCATCCCGATCTGGTTACAGGCCATGCAGACAACAAAAAAGTCATCCCACAGCCTATCCATGTGGGAGGCCTACACAAAAATGATAATGAGATGGTACTTAGTACCGACCAGGTTAGCAACTATGTACACGTCGATCTCACACTTATGCTGGAGATGTGAAATACATACTGGCAATATGCAACACATATTCTGGGATTGCCCACTATTGGAGAATTTCTGGAAAACTATTGGCAAAGCGGTTAACAGCATATCGACTCACAAGATCCCGTTCACACCAGAATGCTACCTTCTCCACATATCCCCTGAACTTCTCTCTGACAGGTCCAACCATGTCATTTTAAACACCCTGACAGCAGCAAAAACTAGTATAGCTGCCCATTGGAAAAGCAAACATGTGCCTTCTCCCACAGAGGTCTGGAACAGACTTGAGACTATAGCGGACTTTGAACAGATGGCATACAGACTGGACGGACAAACTGACGCTTATGCCAAAACATGGCTTAGCTGGACAACCCACAATGTAATGCTGAAAAAAATCACATAGGGAACACATCATATGGGCTGAATATGCCCTCCCCCTCCCTACCCTTACCCCGTATAAGGACCTGTTAGGTAGACCTAACGAGCAAACACAGAACTTACCAAGCTGTACAAATTATTCGCTGCTCGACCGACCCAAGATAGAGAGGGTAGTTCAAATGTAGTTCAAATGTAGATCAATGCTATGATGCAATATGTACAACTGACTAATCTTTCTATGGCATGTGCCAATAAACCGCACTCAACGTCTGATGTCAATGATTGCCAATAATTGTCTATGATGTAAACACAATGCAGTTGCTGATTCGTTGTGTACTATGGATGTAATGTTATCCCCCTCCTCCTTTTCTTTCCTTCTGTACCCCCATGTATTTACTTTTCTGCAAAACCAATAAAAACTAAACATGGAAAAAAAAAAAAGAATGCAATATCGATTTTTTGTTACTGTCTAAAGTTGTAATGTGCTGTTGAACAACTACGATGCCACTTAATACTCACTTTGACGTCACCAAAGTTGTTGTAACCTGTGTATCAATAACAATTGTAAAAGGCGAGTTCTAATATGTACCACAGCCTGTTTCATATTATATGTTGCCCTAAAGGCACATTATACTATGGGTTACCATTTTGTTTATTGTACTGCGCTCTATATTATGTGTTTAACTTATTGACGTACTACAAAACGAATGACGATGTTATGAATGTACCAAAAACCGGTCAATTATGTCGACAAAGTAATACCTGCTTTATAAATTCCATTTTCCCATTTATTTTCTGTACCCCATATACTTTTACAAAAAAACAATAAAAATTGTTTCTGACTGTCCTGGGACAGCAGGGAGCGGTGGCCATCTTTGATGTGGCAAATCATGGCAGTGCCCCAGTTTTGTTCTCGCAGAACCCTAGGGTTCCGCGGAACACCAATTGGAAAACGCTGCATTAGAATGAAATAAATGTAATGTTAAATGAAAACCACATGCATTTATCACATTTACTTTTTGCCCCCCCCACAATATTATTTTAAAAGCGCCAGCAATTTCAGCTGCATTGTACAATAGATTCACAAGATCTATAAATAAATTAAAAGGACACTCCTTCGCCCAAATACAAAATAAATAAAAAAACGCTGTTTTGTAGATATAGCCCATATGCAAAAATACTGTGTTTAATTAAGCATTTTTGCTTGCGGTATATCAAAAATCAGCTTGTAAAAGCTGTAGATCCTTTGCGTTCTCTATGTTGTTCTCACGCAAAAAAAAAAATCAATAAAATACAAGTTGAAAAAAAAATGAAAACAGTTTGCTAAACCTGCAGACCTCTTGTCAGCATCCTTTGCAAGGTCCCCCTCCCCCCCCCCCCCTTCTAACCCTGCCAGACTTTCTGTGTCTGTCCAATCACAGACTTCCCAATGCAGCTCCATGAGAAGTCTTTGCAAGGCAGGTGTTCTAGGCAATTGCTGCTTGGCTTGGCTGACATAGGGTGATAGCACTGGAAGAGAGTGATGGAGGTGGCTGGACTGGCAGAGAGTGATGGAGGTGGCTGGACTGGCAGAGGGTGATAGGAATATAATAATGAAAAGAGGAGCACAACCAATCAAAATGCAAAAAACTTTATTGTACAGGCATACATATAACAAGTATCAACAAGGACATCATAGAGTATCAATATACTTAAACATATCTACCCAATATGTAAGCAATGACTAGGACCAAAGAAAAAAAGATCAAAAAGAAGAAAATTCTGATCTAAATAAATCAACAATACGTGGTGTAACCACTGATGCAACAAAGCAAGGTTATGATACCTGTATAAGATAGAGAACCACAAAATACATACCAAACACAGACCCTATCAAGGAACATGAGAAGAGGGTGAAATAGCCCCCAATGTTTCGGCGCTATCAGCCTTTATCAAGGGAGCATGCTTCACCCTCTTCTCAGTAAGGTTTTTGAATTTTTATTGGTTGTGCTCCTCCTTTCATTATTAAATGATTATATTAGTAGCTCTTTGGAAATGGAGCTTTTGGAGTGAGCACCCTTTTTGTGTATTAGTTTTCTTAGTCCACCGTTAATGGCTATTAATCGGGTGTGCCTATCTTTCTTTTGTTAATACAGATGGTGATAGGGATGGCAGAAAGTGGATGGCAGAGGGTGATGGGGTGGCAGAGGGTGATAGGACTGGCAGAGGGTGGATGGCAGAGGGTGATGGGGTGGCTGGGGTGGCAGAGGGTGGAACAGACGGTTACTCACCTGACTCTCTGGCCACCTCTCACAGAGAGGCAGTGAGTGAGAGTATGTATGTCAGCGAGTGTGTGTCTCAGTCAGTCAGTCAGCGAGCGAGTGTGTGTCTCAGTCAGTCAGTGAGCAAGTGTGTGTCTCAGTCAGTCAGTGAGCGAGTGTGTGTGTGTGTCTCAGTCTGTCAGCCAGCGAGTGTGTGTGTGTCTGTCAGCCAGCGAGTGTGTGTGTGTCTGTCAGCCAGCGAGTGTGTGTGTGTCAGCGAATAAGTGACATGAGGGGGCGGCAAAATGGATCTTTGTCTAGGATGTCAGAAATCCTTGCACCGGCCCTGAATGTAGGCTCTAAAACTTACCTTTAATCCAATGCCTGGTCAGTCTCTTGGGAGCAGACACTCCGCCCTAGAAAAGATGACTGTTGTACAATCCAATGGTTCCCATAGAAGAGTACTGGGGAGAGGGGCACAAGGGAAAACTGGAAAAATTCTCAAACTATTCAGCTCTTTTTGATATTCTAGTTAACATTTGCCATTTTCTTATAATTTCTCCAATATTCCGCTATAGCGAATTAACCCATGAATCTTTACAATATATAAGGCAAACTTACTAATACAAAGTCCTTTCCATTTCCGCTGGGAGTTCTGATTACTGAGTTACTTACGGCAAATCGTCCTTGATCAGTTTATGAAAGGATTGTTGGGGCAGTGGAGTTCCTTCCAAGATAACTTTCCTAGTGTAAAGAGCAAGGCATGTCAATGAAGGTTTTTAATGAATCAAAAAGGTTTACTAAATAAATAGTTTCATTAATCACCACAAAAACGGTTGCACCCGTGTATCACTTTCATACTGAAGTCTTCACATTCTATTTATTATAATCAGCAGCTTACACACAAAGGAGGAAATCTTGGCACAAGGATTTACACTGCTGGAGTCTGCAAGTCTATACGGAATTATAAAAACAACTGAGACGTAACAACACATTGGTTGGGACTATAATAACTCTTAAAGCTGCACTGTCATTCCCCAACCGCTCCTCTTCTCTTCCTCGCTGAGGATCTGTTCTTTTTTTCCAAACTGATCTAGTTTTCTTTAAAGGAACACTATAGTCACCTAAATTACTTTAGCTAAATAAAGCAGTTTTAGTGTATAGATCATTCCCCTGCAATTTCACTGCTCAATTCACTGTCATTTAGGAGTTACATCACTTTGTTTCTGTTTATGCAGCCCTAGCCACACCTCCCCTGGCTATGATTGACAGAGCCTGCATGAAAAGAAAACTGGTTTCACTTTCAAACAGATGTAATTTACCTTAAATAATTGTATCTCGATCTCTAAATTGAACTTTAAATCACATACAGGAGGATCTTGCAGGGTCTAGCAAGCTATTAACATAGCAGGGGATAAGAAAATCTTAATTAAACAGAACTTGCAATAAAGAAAGCCTAAATAGGGCTCTCTTTACAGGAAGTGTTTATGGAAGGCTGTGCAAGGCACATGCAGGGAGGTGTGACTAGGGTTCATAAACAAAGGGATTTAACTCCTAAATGGCAGAGGATTGAGCAGTGAGGCTGCAGGGGCATGTTCTATACACCAAAACTGCTTCATTAAGCTAAAGTTGTTCAGGTGACTATAGTGTCCCTTTAAAACATAATTAAACATAGTTATAAGAGCTTCCAAATCACACACAGAAGAGAAAATAGCACAGCCAGTAAAAAAAAAAAAAAACAGGGACAAAACATTTTTTTAGATACATACATGAGAAAAGGAAAGTAAAACAAGGATTAGTTAGATTAAAAACAAAATAAGGAAGGTATGTAGAAGAGGATAAAGGTCTAGCTGACTGCCTCAATGAATATTTTTGTTCAGTATTTACAGATGAAAATGAAGGAAATGGGCCTCATTTAGGGAAAGGACAAATGAGTCATATGTTACATGTGAGTTTACAGAGGAAGAGGTTCTATTTCAACTGTCAAAAGTAAAGACAAATAAGTCAATGGGACCTCATGGAATACACCCAAAGTTATTAAAAGAGCTTAGTGGTGTACTAGCAAAACCATTAACAGATTTATTTAACCAATCATTGATAACAGGAGTAGTCCCAGAAGATTGGAAGTTAGCGAATGTTGTGCCCATTCACAAGAAAGGTAGTAGGGAGGAGTCGGGCAACTATAGGCCAGTAAGCCTTACTTCAGTGGTGGGGAAAGTTATGGAAACCATGTTAAAGGATCAGATTGTTGGACATCTAAAAACACATGGATTTCAAGATCAGAGACAACATGGGTTTACTTCAAGGAGATCATGCCAAACTAATCTTATTGATTTATTTGATTGGGTAGCTAAAATAATAGATCAGGGTCTTGCAGTAGACATTGCTTACCTAGATTTCAGTAAGGCTTTTGACAATGTTGCACATAGAAGGCTTATCAATAAACTGCAATCTTTGGATTCCAATATTGTTGAATGGGTAAGGCAGTGGCTGAGTATATTCGAAGCATGGGCTTGTCACCAGTGGATCGCCGGCGGGGGATACCCAGCGAGCAGCTAAGTCCCTTGTATGGTGGGGACGTACTATGCCGCCCGTCGGTGATTAGAGCCGGGTCCCCAAGGACGGCATAGTACGCCCGCCGTCCTTAAGGGGTTAAATGAATGTGCTTAGTTTCCTGAAATCTGTCTAAAGACACAAGCAGGATATCAATTACTTTTCCATTTCCCATTAACCTTTTTAAATACAACCAATACCTGCATAACTTGATTTTAACCGTCAGTCACGTTCAGCCATGCCTTTAACGTGGAATATTTCAAACTGTGTGCAAATCAGAAACATTACAAAAAACAAAAACAAAAAAAAAAAAACCTAGCAAAGAGAAATACAGACCTAGGAGAATTGTTTTATTATTGAAAATTATATCAAGCCATATCATCTTCACCTTTATTACATAAAAAAAAAAAAAAAAGGAGGGCAACACATAACAGTATAAGGTAATCTGCACACAGGGCATACGTTTCCTACGTTCGCTGTTTAGAAGTGACTGGAGAAAATATATATACACACATACACACACAGGTATATGTATATTATTGGAATATTTATTTTTCAATTCAAAATATTAGTCCTTTTAGGGTAATTACAGTTGCAAGAAAAAGTATGTGAACCCTTTGGAATGATAAGGATTTCTGCACAAATTGGTCATAAAATGTGATCTGATCATCATCTAAGTCACAACAATAGACAATCACAGTCTGCTTAAACTAATAACACACAAAGAATGAAATGTTGCCATGTTTTTATTGAACACACCATGTAAACATTCACAGTGCAGGTGGAAAAAGTATGTGAACCCCTAGACAAATTACATCTCCAAGAGCTAATTGGAGTGAGATGTCAGCCAACTGGAGTCCAATCAATGAGATGGGATTGGTCACAGCTGCACTGCCCTATAAAAAACACACACCAGTTCTGGGTTTGCTTTTCACTAGAAGCATTGCCTGGTGTGAATGATGCCCTGCGCAAAAGAGCTCTCATAAGACCTACGATTAAGAATTGTTGACTTCCATAAAGCTGTAAAGGGTTATAAAAGTATCTCCAAAAGGGGGGCGGGGCCGGACCGCCGAGCGGGAAAGTCGCATGAGAGAGCAGCTCCTGCTAATTTACAGCCAAAACCGTGCATAAATCGACGAAAAATGTTAATTTTGGACCGACAGCAACAGTACTCAATGCCGAGGAGGTGCTGGTTCCAGGGAGAGGACGGCTATTCAAGTTTCAGTCCCCTGGAGGGAAGGTCGCCGTCAGACCGGGCGAGGCCTTCACCGGCGGTGAGTGGGGCAGACGGCCGCTGCCCCACTATCCTGCCAGAAAGCACCCGGCCAGAGACCCATCCCCGGGCGGAACCGGCCCCGTTTCCCCCCCCTATGGGCCGGGGGGGTGATCCCGGTCCTCACCCAAAGGCTACACGAGCAAGGCCCAGGGAGATTGTCGCCCCGCATGGGGACCCGGGCGCACTACCTAAAATGGCGGACGCCATGTGCACTGCAGCGGGAGAAACGGGCCACCACCACAACGAGCCCTCAGCAATGATCAGCACTGCGGGTAGGAGCCTTGATGTAGCGGAGAGGCCTGCGACCCTCATACCTCGCACCATAGCTCACCAAGCGAGGTCTACACTATCCCGCCACCGAGAGACACCACGGGTAAGCGGGGCACGTAGTGGGACGAAACTGCTGAATGTGCTTACCTACCATGGCGTACAGGGACTACTACACACAGCGACATGCCCTCACAAACTGACCACAAGCTTGCCCGCTGACCATAAGCTCTGCAAGGCGGCAGCCCAAACGAAGGGGCGCAGACGACACCAAGCAACAGACCTCCTCGGACTTAAAATGTATCCCAATGGACGACCCGGGTGGCCTGCAGGACACCAAACACTGGACTCTGCCCAAACTCCCACTCTGGTGGAAAAGTGTACCCGGCAACCCTATCTAGCCCAACGAGACATCAGCTGTGCAAGAAGCGACGCATATCGAAGAGGCAGCTTCTCCGTCCCACGGACATTTCCCAGGGCCTACACCAGCATGCGCAAATCAGACCAACCTGGGTGATACCACTCATCTAGACCCATCTTAAGAGCATGTTAAACCTCAGAACTCCTGAGTAAATATATTGAGGCTAATACATGGTTAAACATAGCCCACCTAAATGCCACGTATAGCCTAACCAAGCGCATGACCTTTATTTTGGCCTACCACTTATAAAAAAAAAAAGTGCATGACTTATCGACACCCTGATGTAACTAATGTATCGTAACCTACATATGGAATGCCGTTGGGGTACCATGTGTATGCCTGTAACAAACATCGCAAAAAAAAAAAAAAAGTATCTCCAAAAGCCTTGCTGTTCATCAGTCAACGGTAAGACAAATTGTCTATAAATGGAGAAAGTTCAGCACTGCTGCTACTCTCCCTAGGAGTGGCCGTCCTGTAAAGATGACTGCAAGAGCACAGCGCAGACTGCTCAATGAGGTGAAGAAGAATCCTAGAGTGTCAGCTAAAGACTTACAAAAGTCACTGGCAAATGCTAACATCCCTGTTAGCGAATCTACAATACGTAAAACACTAAACAAGAATGGATTTCATGGGAGGATACCACAGAGGAAGCCTCTGCTGTCCAAACAAAACATTGCTGCACGTTTACAGTTTGCACAAGAGCACCTGGATGTTCCACAGCAATACTGGCAAAATATTCTGTGGACAGATGAAACCAAAGTTGAGTTGTTTGGAAGAAACACACAACACTATGTGTGGCGAAAAAGAGGCACAGCACACCAACATCAAAACCTCATCCCAACTGTGAAGTATGGTGGTGGGGGCATCATGGTTTGGGGCTCCTTTGCTGCGTCAGGGCCTGGACGGATTGCAATCATTGAAGGAAAAATGAATTCCTAAGTTTATCAAGACATTTTGCAGGAAAACTTAAGGCCATCTGTCTACCAGCTGAAGCTCAACAGAAGATGGGTGTTGCAACAGTACAATGACCCAAATCATAGAAGTAAATCAACAACCGAATGGCTTAAACAGAAGAAAATACGCCTTCTGAAGTGGCCCATTCAGAGTCCTGACCTCAACCCGATTGAGGTGCTGTGGCATGACCTCAAGAAAGCGATTTACACCAGACATCCCAAGAATATTGCTGAACTGAAACAGTTCTGTAAAGAGGAATGGTCAAGAATTACTCCTGACCGTTGTGCATGTCTGATCTGCAACTACAGAAAACGTTTGGTTGAAGTTATTGCTGCCAAAGGAGGTTCAACCAGTTATTAAATCCAAGGGTTCACATACTTTTTCCACATGCACTGTGAATGTTTACATGGTGTGTTCAATAAAAACATGACAACATTTCATTCTTTGTGTGTTATTAGTTTAAGCAGACTGTGATTGTCTATTGTTGTGACTTAGATGATGATCAGATCACATGTTATGACAAATTTGTGCAGAAATCCATATCATTCCAAAGGGTTCACATACTTTTTCTTGCAACTGTAAATTATACAGCAAGGCATACTCACATGCAGACACAGACAATCTTACTGATGCACACAAATAAGCTCATTGACAGACAATCTCAATGACACACACGCAAGCTTACTACAGACAAGCTCACTACAGATAGGAGCAGACACACCCATGCTCCCTACAAACAAGCGCACTAACACACACACGATCCCAACAGACAAGCTCACTGACACACATACAAGCTCACTCAATAGCAGGCACACACACAAACTCACTAGCAGGTGCATACACACAGAAGCTCACTCACTAGCAGATGCACACACACATACACAGAAGCTCACTCACTCACTAGCAGATGCGCACACACACAAAGACATCCACAGACACAGAGGCAGGCACCCACACACACACACAGGGACAAGCAGACAGCCACACACAGGCAGATAGCCACACACTCACACAGGCACATAGCCACACACTCACACAGGCAGATAGCCACACACTCACACAGGCAGATAGCCACACACTCACACAGGCAGATAGCCACACACTCACACAGGCAGATAGCCACACACTCACACAGGCAGATAGCCACACACACACAGGCAGATAGCCACACACTCACGCACACACAGACAGTGTCACACACACACACACAGTCATACATACACATAGAGGCAGACAGTCACACACACACACACACACAGGCAGACAGTCATACATACACACACAGACAGTCACACTGACCTGCTTCTTACCTCCACATCCCTTGGAGCTCCTGGAGACTGGTTGTTGGAGAAGCAGGGACTCCTTCCTGCTTCCCATGCTGCATTAACCAGGCCCCCCTGCCGCACGCTAAGGCCCGCCCCCGCCGCAATTTTTTTTTTTTTATTCCGTCCGGCCATGTGTGAGCTGTGCCGGCCGCCTGGCTCCCCCTGCTCCCATGGGGTCCTGTCCACACAGCTTACACATAGCCGGCCGGGATTACAGGAGCCTGTTCAGTTCTGAATGGAGCTGTCAGCCCAGCCCCAGGTGCCGAGGCCCACCGGGAAATTTCCCGGTATCCCGGTGGGCCAGTCCGGCCCTGATTGGGGGTATTCTTAACCTGACAGCTTACAGATTGGTGAGTGCAGGCAGACACTTAGCAAGAACACCAATCATTTTACTTTCAATCTTCCACCCTGTGACACAAAAAAGTAAAATATAAGGGATGACAATGTTAGAGTTTATGAGTTTCTCTTTACCGTACCAGGTGTTGTAAGCCTTGCCATGCATTCCCCCGGATATCACAGCCAAACGTCATGTGTCCCCTGAAAGTAAATATCACTGCAAGGAACTTTAAATATAGCTCTACCCACCTTAATTCAGGTCCTGGCCCATTTTGTATTATAACTTGATCTACACAGTTATGTGAATGGAGCTAAATCGTATCCATAGATGGGTGTTAACAAGAATAAACAAACTTGGTGAGGTCTGATTTTTGTTACACAAACGGGAGAGATTTGGTTGGTTGTATAGAATGAAGGAAGTGTATACATTTCTACAAACAGGACAGATGGACAGACATACCTCTGATGGAAAACTAAGACCCAAAATGTATTAAAGAGATTTCTATTACTATCTGTACTTTGGGTTTGAAGTAAGAGAACATATCAGATGCTTGACCTGATCCGACCTGGATGACATCTACGCATTCTGAACGTGTCCAAATTGTATGGTTACAAGTACATGTCTGTTAAATAATAACATATTAATAATCTGTTAGACACAGAGATCAACAATTAAAAAACACTTAATGTTCTCCACAACAGCAGAAGGCCCCTGGATGCCCCTAAACTAATGAATATATGATCAGTTCTAAGCAGAGCAATATACACTTTTCCCTACTTGGTCCATGATTTGGCAGAGTGTTTCAGCTTACCAGTCTTTCAGATCCTGGCAGTGACGGGTATGCAAGGAGTACTGGAATTTCAATATATCCAAGTCGATAACAACGCTCGGTAAAATCTTGCTCCAGGAAGCCAATGCACTGGTAATCCTCAGTACAAAATACAACAATGACACTGTGTACACGGGATAGGTTCTTATTACAGAAAATACTCAACTCTCTAGGAATCAGGCACAAAAATGCACATGGCAGAGAGTTGTGAAGGGTGTTACATGTTTTAAGACAAAAAAAAAATTAAACCTCGAAAAAAAATCCAGCAAATACTTTTAAAAATGGCTAATAATAAAATGAAAGCTTTGAGAACAAACTGATGATGCAGAAAGAACAGTCGTGTGAATATAAAACGTAAAGATCAACAAATTACAAAATATAAACAAAATTTTTAAAAAATTACCAAAATGCAGCAATATAAAGTAGTTATTGTCACTAGATGACAGAAAAAGCAAATGTACATCACTCAAATACATTGACTTTCCTTGAAAATTGTCACATTTTAAAAATCTTATAATGGCAGCACAATTAGAGGCTGGTTATAAAATGGAGCAAACAAAACTATTTTAGAGGGATTTCACCTTTATTAATATGAATAATAGTTAATAATAGTCCTTACCTGCAGTCAGTTGTGTCCTATCCAGTGTGATGTCTGCTGCAAACAGATGTGAACATAGTTGTTATAACAGAGACAGATAAACAGTGACAAACAGGTACAACAACACATAAAACATTATGAATCTGTAAAATGTGTGGGGGTTAGCAGAATTTGGCAAATTGCTGTTGACACTAATCAGGCTACTATCTCTCAATTCAGAGACACTAACAGAGTTATTTACTAAAGAGGGAATTAAAGTCAATTTCAAATCTAAGGCCAGAGTAGCTGAACTGGAAGCATACATTTCTTTCCAGCTGAATTTTCCAGTGTGGGTATTTTTATCTTAAAGGGGCACTATAGTCACCAAAACATCTTTAGCTTAAAGGGACACTAGAGTCACTAGAACAACTACAGCTCAGAATTTTGTTCTGGTGAGTACAGACAGCCCCTACATGCATTATGCAAACACTGTCTTTTCACAGGTGGGGAGAAACACACTGCATGGAGGGGAGGTGAGGGGGGGTTCAAGAGGGTATTAAGGTGGGGAGAAAAACCCTTTACAAATAGAAAATTGCAGACCAATATCTCTCCTGATAACCGATATCAAGCTTTTGACATTGTCAGTTGGGGATTCATGAGGAAATCCTTACAATATTTTGGTATACAATATCAGATGCTTCAAGGCAAGAACAGTCGGACATGGTATTTTGGCTGAATGGTTCCCGATAAACCATTAGCAATGAAAATAAGAAATAACCAAGATATAAAAGGCTTTGTTATCAAACAAAATCAACTTAAAATTAATCCATATGTGGATGATGTTCTTCTAACCATAACCAATCCAGAGGAATCATTACCAAATCTTATGGAAGAATTTCGTGAATACAGTAAAGTCTCTAACTACTAAATTAATATAGAAAAATATATGATTCTTCCTACAAATATAAAAAAAAAAAAAGATCAACACAATCTGCTCAAAAGTCTCTATAATTTTGATTGGATTAAACACAGCTTTTCATATTTAGGTGTTAAAATCACCCCATAAAATCAAAATAGACTACGGTACGGTAATTGAAATAAACTTTCTAGAGATGCTAAAATCAACAAACCCTTCTCTTAAAGAATGGAGGAAGGTGGAACTATCATGGTCGGTTCGCATCAACCTTGTTATCAGTATCATTCTCCCTAGATGGTTATATATCTTCCAAATTATTGGCTTATGTTACAATCTAGCCTAACAAATTTCATATGGAAAGCAAAGCAACATAGGATTAGCACAAAGATTCCATCAATGAATAACAAAACAAGAACAAGAACAAAAGAGCTATAGAATTTCCAAATATGAAAAAGATATATCAAGCCAGTATAATGACCCATATATACCGACTACAAATCCAAAAACATAAATAAAAGAATGAATTATGTTGGATCATAATCATTTATCTTCAATTATATGGAATGTAAAAAGAAAAAAATGTTAATTTCTTATCTAAAACAACAAAGTATAGTATTAAGTGAAATATTAGAATCCTGGATAACTATCAAAAAGATAACTTAAGAATTTCCTAGAAATTAAAGGAGTACTATAGTGCCAAGAAACAAACTTGTTTTCCTGGCACAATATGGTCATTAGGCACCCTCACGGCCCCCCTCCCGCTGGGCTGAAGGGGTTCAAACCCCTTCAGCCACTTACCTTTCTCCAGCGCCGGGCTCCCTCGTGGGGACGTCTAGCGTCGTTTAGGCGAACAAAAGTCGCCTTCAAGACCAAAAGTTCCTCTACTGGCTGTCTGGTAGACAACCACTTGAGGAGGAGTTAAAATATTTATAAATATTGCAATAATTACCACTCTTGTTTTACGGGTGATGGGAGTTTGCACCAAGACCACTTCAATAAGCTGAAGTGGTCTGGGTGCCAAACAGTGTCCCTTTATGGCGGAAGTATTTTTATGTCAATTTTAAATGTGTCGGTTACGGCTTTATCATGTAGTAACAGCGAATTCATCACCGGAACATGGGTGGCATTACAGTCTCCACCGTTGATGAGGTGAGTGTGTTGGAAGAGTAGTAAATGTGCCTGAGAGGAATCCCATAAAGGTTGGTCTGGATAGGTCAGAGCATACAGCTAGCAAAGTGTGAGCTGGCATGTGCCTATATTCCTGGTCTGCCTTTTGGGTCTGCTACTGTCGATGTGTCAGTGAGCACCTTCTTATACATGCTTTCCTATGGGAAAAGCAACAACAACAACATCCCTCATGACAAAGGACTACAAGCCACTTCTTATTATTTAAATAGGTCCTCTAAATATAGCCCACAGCAAATTAAATTGATTTTGTCACTTCTAGAATTCGTCTTAACTCACAACTATTTTGTGTTCAATGGGGTGTACTATCTACAACTACGTGGCACAGCCATGGGCACGGCTTGTGCCCCTAGCTATGCAAACTTATATCTGGGGTGCCGGGAAGAAAATATCTTTAAAGATCCAACAATCTACCAATTCCACCAATTTATATTTAAATGGGTAAGATACATTGACGACATCTTAATATTCTGGACAGGCTCTGTGTCCAACTTCACTGATATGGTGGAACTGCTCAACAACAATCAAATTGGGCTACGACTAACACACGTAATACATAAAACGCAACTCGAATTCCTGGACCTCAAAATCCTCTTAAACTTGGATGGTACAGTAGATACTGTTCTACACAGGAAAATCACTGCTTCTAACAGTCTCCTCCATTGGAACAGTTGCCATCCGTACCGCCTTAAGGCTGGAATACCATACGGACAATATCTGCGAGTGAGGAGAAACTGTTCTAATGACGAGTCCTTTAAAATTGAAGCAGACAAATTAAGAACTCGCTTCAAAAGCCGTGGGTATCCTAACAGAATTCTAAAAAAAGCGTTACATAGGGCCTCTACCCAAGATAGAAGCTCTAGTCTCCACTCTCAAAAAATTCCTCCATCTAATCAACTCATTAGGTGTGTTGGGACTTTTGATAGACAATGGACACCCATTAAAGAAATATTTTCTCATAATTGGCCTATCTTGCAATACGATACTGACTTAAAACCTGAATCAGTTCAATATCCCAACATCACAGCACGTAGATCTAGGAATTTGAGGGATTGTTTGGTACACAGCCACTTGGAGAAAGTAAGTGGCCCAAAAAGTTGGCTCAATGCACCTTTGGGAATCCATAAGTGTGGGCACTGCAAGGCCTGCCCTTTCATAAATCAGTCAAAATTTGTTAAATGTACCAAAACCCAAAAGGAATTCCAGATTAAACATTTCATAAACTGCAGTACCACACGTGTCATATACGTCATTACATGCTCATGCGGCAAGCAGTACATTGGCAAAACTTACCAAGAACTTAGGAGACGAACTCTACAACACGTGAATTCTGTGAAAAATCCTAATTTAAGCACCCCTGTAGCAAATCATGTAAGGAATTTTCACGACGGCAATCCTAACCATCTTTCTTTTCAGGCTTTGGAAAGAGTGATTCTTAATTCCAGAAAAGGGAACTATAACCGAATACTTCTCTAAAAAGAATCCAGATGGATTTATGAATTTAAAACTTTAGCCCCTGAAGGTTTGAATGAAGAATTTAATTTTACCCCGTTTATACATTCACAGTAAAGGTTCCACTTCTGTTTCTTTTAATTGGGTACTACCACCAGTATATTGTTTTGGATCTGCACCAACGGACAACATGTCCCTCTTTTTCCCCTTCCCCCCTTCCCCCCCTTCTATAGTAGTAACCCAGCAGGGACTTCATTCACATCTATCATTGAAGGGTGGTACAATTACTCAGTACTGTACGCTACATGTTGCAATTGTTACAATAGTGTTATCATTATTTTTCCCTAAGTACTTTGACTCCCAGAGTGATCATATTATTTTGGGCCACTACTATTATTTTCACTAAAAGTATCTCTAAGGCTGACATGCATATTACATTAAGTGTCTAATGTACAGGGGACACAATACCCGATACCCAGCATAGTAAGCCGATCTGCTTACAGCCGCACACACCACGGCATCTAATACTATCAAACGAAACTTGGAGGTGCCTTATTGAATGTAGGAAGCACATTGAATATGACCGAATTGTGTTCAACACCCGGTCATCCTGAAGAAATCGGCTTGCTAAACTTCTTACTACATTCAAATTACCATTTTAATTCACTAACTCGGAGGTCCCTCATTTGTAAATATACCATGTCATGGCAATAGAGTCTCAGTCAACGTCATTCATTTATTATCCTCTTATTTTTTCATTATTTTTTAATGTTTCCCACGAGCGATCATGACGAGAGTGAGGGTTAAATCCCTTCACAACTTTGGACTCAATTTATGGCACTAAATACTGTGACGTTCAACTTTTAATCACACTAAGTCCTCTGTAGTCTGAACATAACTAGAATAAAGGGATCTAACTCTCTGTCAGTAGGCTATGTAAGCGTACTATTTCACTGCCCCCTTCGGGTGGGTTCCAATTTAATTTTCTTTATCTAACTCTGCGGTACACTTTGTATATATTAAAACATCTTTGAGCTTCTATAATTGCAGTCAATGTAACTTACCAACATTGACTAACTGTCTCTATAAGAGCGATCGAGCTTTAAACTCAGAAAGGGTTACACACCCTTTCAGCTTTGGACTTATCTTACGTCACAAAATTCCTTCACTGCCATTGGCCAATCGAAACAGCGTTTTTTTTTTTTAACCCTCCAATCAGGTGACTGTATCCCCTTTAAATACTTGGCCATATACCACACATCGGTTCCCCTCTGATGAGTTGTGGGCGAAACGCGCGCGTCAGGGGACATAGGTGATTCTGTGCTAACTTGCAGTGTGGGCTCAAGACCGCTTTTGCGCCTACTACCCTCTGAATCCCGTTCACTGAATACTGGCTTGGCTATACTTAGAGGTTTTTTCCTCCATGATTTTAGACCATGTTTATGTTAATTTGGTTTAGCCAATTCGTCAGCTTCTACTCTAGCAGACCACAATTGCAACATTGTCTTGTTGCAGGTCTGTAATCTCGGAGGTACACTGAAAACTTGTGAACAGGTCCTCCTATTTTGCTACATTATTGCTACGTAAATGCTACTTAGGTTAATACGCAGCATCTATTAGTTTTTGCAGAGGCTGCAACTACATTACGTGATTGGTCTACTAAACTGGACCAGGGGGACATTGGTGACTCTGTGCTATCTTACAGCCTCTGAATCCCGTTCACTGAATACCGGGTGAGAAAACTATACAGCCCGATTTAATCCACAATCAGGTCCCTCACAGGATGCCTGTGCACTAGTCATCTGATCTGATTGGCGATATTCAGAGGTTTTTTCCTCCATAATTTTAAACCACGTCTATGGTAGTTTTTTTGTTCAACCAATTCGTTAGCTTCTGCTTCAGCAGACCACAATTGCAACATTGACTTGTTGCAGGTCTGCAGTCTCGGAGGTACACTGCAAACCTGTGAACAGGTCCTCTGATTCTGCTACATTATTGCTAAAACTGTACCTAGTCTACACACAGGCTTCACATACTTATATTACGCTATATCCATTACCAATTTATAGTGGGAATAATTTGGCTATTATACCCTATTCTCACATGTATATAAGTTTATATTCACTTTTTGGTTTGTATATAGTACATGTATTTATCTCTTTTAAATGTATTTAATAAAAGTTAATTTTTAATCAGGGCACTCAATTGTTCCTCTTTTTGTTATTACTACCGTGGTAGTTTTTGGTGGGTTAAGCCCACTTTAGAGTGTTTCCCTTTATGCTTCCATTCCTCCTTTTTTTTCTTCCTGCTTTCCTATGGGGTTTTGGGTGACACTGGATGTCTCCATGCATAGAGTGAGCATGTCCAGTGTCAGGCGACCAAAAGTTGAGTTAATTAGATGAGCAATGAATTAGAAAACTGGAGGATCAGACAAATGAGTAGGTTGTAGGTATACAGGTCATTAACTTATGGTAACAGAAGAGGAACGACTTATTTTGAATTTTGGTATTTATTTTGAATCTCTGTCTAAGTATATTAACCTCTATCTGTCTCTCTCTGTCTGAGTATATTAACCCCTATCTGTCTCAGTATATTAACCCCTGTCTCAGTATATTAACCCCTGTCTCAGTATATTAACCCCTGTCTCTCTGTCTCAGTATATTAACCCCTATCTGTCTCTGTCTCAGTATATTAACCCCTATCTGTCTCTCTGTCTCAGTATATTAACCCCTATCTGTCTCTCTGTCTCAGTATATTAACCCCTGTCTCTTTGTCTCAGTATATTAACCCCTGTCTCTTTGTCTCAGTATATTAACCCCTATCTGTCTCTTTGTCTCAGTATATTAACCCCTATCTGTCTCTCTGTCTCAGTATATTAACCCCTATCCGTCTCTCTGTCTCAGTATATTAACCAATATCTGTGTCTCTGTCTCAGTATATTAACCCCTATATGTCTCTCTCTGTCTCAGTATATTAACCCCTATCTGTGTCTCTGTCTTAGTATATTAACCCCTATCTGTCTCTCTGTCTCAGTATATTAACCCCTATCTGTCTCTCTATCTCAGTATATTAACCCCTATCTGTCTCTCTATCTCAGTATATTAACCCCTATCTATGTCTCTCCTTGCTCTCCTACTTGTGTCCCCCCCATCCCTCAATTACCTGATCTGATGACTGATTACAGGCTGGAGCTGAACTTGCTGCCTGATGGAGTTCAGAGCTGCTCCCCCGCGGAATCAGAGAGTAGAGAGAGGGGGAGGTGATGTCACTTCCTATCCCTGCCTCTCTCCACACAGCGCCACCTACTGGCCGGCGCCGGTATTGCAGTGGAATTTCCATCAGCAGCGTCTGGGAAACCAGGGCAACCGTGCTAGGCATCCCGTCACCATAGCAACCAAAGAGGAGGTGAAATGCTGATGTCAACATACGTCAATCAGAGTACTAGCCGAGCAGGAATACTTCAGAGGCCCCTTTGGAGGTGACTACAAGAAGGTATTTATTTGAGGAGGTTTTTGGATAGTAATGTCACTTTTATTATAATTTTCATAGAGCAGATATATTATATGCATTGTGAGTATATACATCAGAGCACTATCACTTTAATTATTTAGTTTAGACACTGAATTGAATTGTATTTATCACATTAATATTGCATTATATATTCCCAATGCTCTTACAGCAGATTATTAAAATACACTTTAGTTTATTTAGCACTAGCACTATTTAATCTGTCTCCACGTTGGAATTAGTGTAGGACCCACCGATATTGGGGTACTGTGAAGTATTGGAGGGTTTAATGCAATATGGCAATACGGTTGAACTGAATCTTCATATTTGTTCGCTAAGATGATTTTAAGTAGCCTTATAAAATGCAAAACATTATTTTTATGTGTGCGCTGTCCTTAATCTGTAATATAATAATAATAATAAGAGCTGGAATACTAGCTGGTCAAGATTACTAGCAAAGCTGGAGTACTAGCCTAGAGCTGGAATACTAGCCAAGAGCCGCAGTACTAACCAAGCCGGAATACTACCCGAGAGCTGGAATGCTAGCTGAGCAGGGGTACTAGCCTAGCATGAGTACTAGCCAAGAGCCGAATTATTAACCGAGTCGAAATACTAGCCAAGAACCGAAGTACTAGCCAAGAACCAGAGTACTACTCGAGATGGAGTAAAAGAGTAAAAGTACTAGCTAAGCAAAAGTGCAAGCCATGAGCCGAAGTACTAACTAAGAATCAGAGTACTAGCCAACAACCAAAGTACTAGCCAAAATTAAAAGTACTAGGCAAGGAAGAATACTACTCAAGAGCATAAGTGCTAGCCAAGCAAAGTACTTTCCTAGCAAAAGTACTAGCCATGAGCCAGGAGTACAAGCAAAGAGCAAAAGTACTAGCCAAGCAAAAGTGCTAGGCGAGCAAAAGTACTTGCCATGAGCCAAAGTACAAGCCAAGGGCCAGAGTACTAACACAGAGCTAAAGTACTACCCATCAGCCAAAGTACTAGCCAAGAGCAAAAGTACTAACAAAAGAAAGTACTACTCAAATTGGAGTACTAGCCAAGCTAAGGTACTAGTCAAGAACCAAAGTACTAGCCAAGAGCAAAAGAACAAGCCAAGCGCAAAAGTACTAGCCAAGCTGGAGTACTAGCCAAGAGCCAAAGTACTAACCAAAGAAAATGCTACCCAAATTGGAGTACTAGCCAAGAGCCAGAGTACTAACCAAGAGCCAAAGTACTAGCCAAGAACAAAAGTACAAACCAAGCGCAAAAGTACTAGCCAAGCTGGAGTACTAGCCAAGAGCCAAAGTACTAGCCGAGCAAAAGAACTATCCATGAGCTGAAGCAAAAGCCAAGAGCCAGACTACTAGCTAAGAGCCAAAGTACAAGCCATGAGCCAGAGTACTAGCCAAGAGCAAAAGTACCATCCAAGCAAAAGTACTAGCTGAGCAAAAGTACTATCCATGAGCCGAAGCAAAAGCCAAGAGCCAGAGTACTAGCCATGAGCCAAAGTAATAGCCAAGGGCCAGAGTACTAGCCATGAGCTAAAGTACTAGCCAAAAGCCAGAGTTCTAGCCAAAATTAAAAGTACTGGGAAATTAAGAGTACTAGCCAAGAGCCAAAGTATGAGCCAAGAGCCAAAGTACGTGTCAAGAGCCAAAGTACTAGCCAAAAGCAAAGGTACGAGCCATGAGCCAAAGTACTAGCCAAGGGCCAGAGTACTAGCCAAGAGCAAAAGTACTACCCATGAGCCGAAGAACTAGCCAAGCTAAGGTACTAGTCAAGAACCAAAGTACTAGCCAAGAGCAAAAGTACTAGCTAAGAGCAAAAGTACAAGCCGAGAGCCGAAGTACTAGCCGAACTGAAGTACTAGCCAAGAGCCCAAGTACTAGCCAAGAGCTGAAGTGCTAGCCAAGGGCCAGAGTATTAGCAAACAGCCAAAGTACTAGCCATAAGCAAAAGTACTACCCATGAGCCAAAGTACTAGCTGTTGCACTTACCAGCACCTATGGGTCGCCACCGACGTACCGACCCACAGCAAACACCACGGAGCTCCCAGCAGAGCCAGCCGCATGGCCCGATGGATGGGTTTCTTCAGCCCGCGGCCGAAACCAGCGGGGAAGCTGGCGGATCCAAGATGGCGCCGGCGGCTTCTCCTCCTCGGAAACCGCATGGCGCGGCGCTGGAAAGGATCGGAGAAGAGCTCCGTTCCCTAGCCACAGCGATGGCTACCAAGGCCGACCTGCTAATCCTCACCACTACCATACAAGATGCTCTGAGATCAGAAATGGCAGGCATCAGGAAGGAGGTGACGACCCAGGCAGTCCGCTTACAGGACATTGAGCGCATGCAGGAGACCCACGCCACGAGACACACAGCCACAGATACTGCCTTAACCCGCCAAGGTGAGCTCATACTATCCATGAGAAGGGCAGTTGAGGACCTGGATAACAGGGGGCGCAGGTGCAATATTAGGATCCGCGGGGTCCCTGAGGCAGAGGAGAGGGAAGAAAATGTAGAGGAAACCCTCACGGGCCTATTTCACCTGATACTTGGGGAAGCCACGCCACTTACCGTCACATTTGACAGGGCACACAGGGCACTATGCCCCCTGTCGCCGGAGGAAGGCCCCCGAGATATAATATGCTGCCTACATTCTTTTAAAACAAAGGACGCCATTATGAAGGCCTCCCGCTCCCGCCAATCCTGGGCATACAGAGGAGCAGCGATTACCCTGTTCAACGACCTCTCACCTATCACGCTGGAAGCCCGGCGGGCCCTAAAACCTGTCACTACAGCCCTGCGGGAAAGGAACATCCCCTATAGATGGGGCTTCCCCTTCGCCTTGCTTGCACGTCACCAAAATGGCTGGGCCTCAGCCCGTTGGCCAGAGGAGGTTCCGAGGTTTCTAGAGGACTTGGGCCTACCCCCGATGCCTATCCCTGACTGGATATTAGGCCCATTAAGGGGTGCGCCCCGCCAACAACGCATACACCGGAGACGCGGGATTGACCCTCCATGGGGTCCAGCACCCCGCAGGCGTAAAGCCCCGGAACAACCAGGACACTAGAGACACCTTCCCCGGAGCCCCTCGCCCCGTGACCCTCGTCTCCCGGTCCAACACTGATTACCTTCCACACAGCATGACTCTTACTACCGCCCCCTATACTGCTCTCTGGACGACGCCTCAGCTTCTCAACCGGGGTGGGTTATAGCATACTTTATCACGAGTAAGAGAATTGACACCACTACTGCCCTCTTTGCTTCACACAGGCTTTGGGCGGGGATGTTGGGCTCCATTTTTTATATTTAGCTGCTCGCTACCTCATCGCACGGACAGAAGTCATTCCGCAATCCCTGTACTCTCCTTGGAGAATTCTCACATACTGGGTGGGAACATGGCTGGGGAGGGGGACAGGGGGTCTAACCACATTACGGAAAAACGGCCGCCCGGGGCACCCAACTCAGGGCACATACCCACCGAAGCGGAGGCTACCCGGCAGTGCGCGAGGCCGCACTCAGCAAGACTACTGAGACTGCAACCCGTAAGAGGCCTGTGGCGAGGACATACCCATTGATATGTGTTATATGCCTAAATGCACTGGTGCGCATCCTGCCCGATGGCCATTGTGGATCTGCGGTCCTTACGGACGGGATCTGCTTCACTGTCTCTCATTGGTTGTCCTCCGGCCTAACCGGCGCGATCCGTTGGCTCGACTACCCACACATGTATCCCACACTATGACAAAGCTCACTTCATATTTTGTTACTCTGTTTGTATTACATGTTTAGCTGCACTGGCGCGCGCCCTGCCCGGTGACCGCTGTGGAGCTGCGGTCCCTGTTGGCGGGATTTGCTTCAGTGCTTCTCATTGGTTAACATCCGGCCTGGCTGGCATGATCCGCCGGCTCGACTACCCACACATGTCCCCCACGCTATGACAAAGCTTAATAAGTGGTTTGTTTCTTGATATGTATGCCTGGCCTGGGTGATCTGGGGCGGGTCCTGCCCGGTGGCCAAAGTGGATCTGCGGTCCCCGCGGGCGGGACTTGCCTCACGGTTTATCATTGGTTGACCTCCGGCCTCGCCGGCATGATCCGTCGACTCGATAGCCCACGCATGTATCCCACACTGGGATGGAACTTGATGCATATTGTGTTCCTTTGTTTGAGTTATGGGCCTAGATGCACTGGCGCACATCATGTCCGGTGGCCGCCGCGGATCGGCGCCCCCCCCAGGCGGGATCTGCTTCACTGTTTCTCAATGGTTGTCCTCCGGCTTAGCCATGCCTCTGGAGGAAAGGGGGAACACGAGATGGGGAGGTGAGGGATGATAGTTGACGCCCAAATCACCACACGGAGATACCCCGGGTGAGAAAGCGTGGAGGGCCGGGGGAGGAATGGGGGGGACTGACCATGTTTAAACATCTCACGGGAGCGGACATGCGGGAGATCCACTTAATAGGTCAACTTGAGGACGGAATGAGCAACCGGGGGACGACAGAGAAGCTGACTGGAGGGGAATGGGATCTCACGGGGGGGGGGGGGGGGGTTGAGGGGAGGATGACTAAGACCTTGCCGTAAACGGACGACAGGCTATCCGCATCTCCGACTGGGAACCAGTGGGAGGTAATGTTTCTCCTGTTAAAATCTGCTGTTATCACTGTTACAATGCTTCAGTGCGTACATGTTATTGCACAACTCGTTCAGAGGTGGCACCCTATGGTATTGACGCCATGGGGGCATGTGGTGGCGGTGGGGCGGGGACAACGGGAAACTCCTGGACGGCACATTTCCTTGACACACCCATCACGTACGCAGACGGGTTAGCCCGGACGTGACGGCCTTCCTGGATGAACCTATCAGCCCGGAGGAAGTGGCTGCAGCCCTAAAAAACACTAAGAGAGGGAAGACACCGGGCCCGGATGGGTTCCCAGCGGGCTATTACAAGGACTTCTCGGCGACACTAATGCTTTGGCTTACGAAAGCCATTAACACCATCACAGAGGGGGGACGTCTAGGCACGGAGTCACTGGCGGCTACCATAACGGTGCTGCTCAAACCGGGGAAGGACCCTGAGAACTGCAGCAGCTACCGACCTATCTCTCTGCTAAACGTGGACACAAAACTCCTCACCAAAGTGCTGGCCTCCAGACTACAGAGACTACTGCCCAGTATTATCCATGCAGACCAAACTGGGTTTATCCCCGGGAGAGAAGCAAGGGATAGCACTCTACGCCTCTTCTCGATTCAAGCTAAGGCACGAAAAACGAAACAACGCCTTCTCCTCCTCTCCACAGACGCCGAGAAGGCCTCCGACCGGGTAAACTGGTCATATATGATGGCTACACTGAACTCCATGGGCCTGGGACAAAAGACGATGTTATGGATCGCAGCGGTGTACGACAAACCCCGCGCCTCGGTTCGGGTTAATGGCGCTCTGACTGATAGCTTTGAGATCAATAATGGAACGAGACAGGGCTGTCCCCTCTCCCCTCTCTTATTTGCTATGTCCCTGGAGCCTTTCCTACAAGCGGTGAGACAAAATCAGGACGTCTGTGGATATACCTGGCAAGGAGTGGACCATAAGGTGGCCGTGTATGCTGACGACCTTCTCTTCTTCATTACCAACCCACGAATCACTATACCTTGCCTCCTTGCGGAACTGGAACGCTATGGCAAAATCTCGGGATTCAAGCTTAATTTATCAAAATGTGAGGTACTGAACGTGACATTCCCACCACACGAATACTCTGATCTAAGCGGGAATTTCCCGTGCAATGGCGCAATGAAAAGATGAAATATCTGGGTATTTGGGTAACCCTCAACCCCCAGGATGTCTACCGTCACAACTTCGCCTCCCTGTTGAGAACTATCACAACAGACTTGGAGAAATGGGCGTAGCCACATATCACCTGGCACGGACTTATAGCGGTACTCAAAATGAATGTGCTACCAAGGATCTTATATATGTTCCAAACCATTCCGCTAGCGCTACCAGCGAGCTTTTTTTCGACCCTGAAGTCGGTAGTCATACGCTATGTCTGGAGAGGGGAGAGGTCCCGCCTATGACATGAGATATTATGTAAACCCAGACTTCGAGGGGGCCTGGCACTCCCCGACTTTCAAAAATATCACCAAGCTGCCGCCCTGCAACGCGTCCTGGAGTGGCATGAAACAGAGGATCCGAAGCCATGGGTCACCCTGGACAGGGATGACTCCGGGACCAAACTTAGGGCGAACATATGGCGTGAAAATATAAGGTGCCGCGGAGGAACGGAGGCTGGGGACCCGGTGGCCCAGACGCTAAAAGTATGGTACTCAATCCGCACGCTACAGTCGATCTCCCCAAGCCCTAGCCCCATGATCCCGATCACACACAACCCCGGGATTGGAGGTGGCATACCAGCCGGGGCATGTTCATTCCTCACGGACGACAGATTTATTCCCATCCGGACGGTACTGGAGGGAAACAGGATACGCACGCTGGATTCCATGCTGGACGGACGCCCCAGAACACCCATGAGGATCATGCAATACCTGCAAGTGTTGCACTACTACAACTCTATCCCTCATAAAGAACTACTCCACAGGGAACTTACATGGTTTAAACACCGCTGTTACAGAGGCGCCCGACTGGATAGGGCGGTATCCACGCTATACCAGCATCTCTTGATAGGTGCTGACACAAACAACACTATCTTTAAGGGTCGCTGGGAATACCTCTGCGACAAGGCGTTCACAACGGCGCAATGGGACACAGCGCTCCTGTGGCAACACAAGAGCTCCTCTAGCTCATACTACCAAGAGGTCAATTATAAATTGATCTCTGTGTGGTATAGAACCCCGGTTGCCCTACAACGGATATACGCAACGCTATCACCGATGTTCTGGAGATGTCAAGTGGCGAGGGGCACCATCCTACACCTGTGGTGGGAATGTCAAGCGATTACACCATATTGGGAACAAGTTCACGCAGAAACCATGGTTATACTGGGAGAAGACGTAGAATGGTCGATGGAATTGGTTCTTCTGCATATTACCACACAATCCATCTCCAGATATAAAAAGTCGATTCTTCACCACCTACTGAACGCGGCAAAATCCCTCATCCCGGTATACTGGAAAAAAGCTGAAACTCCCACGATTTCAGAATGGCTTCATAGAGTGGGGGATATACAGGCAGCAGAAGCTCTGCAGGCATCCCTCACAGGGCGATCGACCAGGCACATGGAGATTTGGGAGCCGTGGATCTTGTACCAATCTAGAGATTGAATGGAAGATGGTGGCGGATCCCCTGAGGGGTGGGGAAGGGGGGAGCAACCTCACAACCGATCCAGCTCGGGACCGGACTCGGGGCGCACCCTCAGGCGGGATGAACCTCACCGTCGGACCGCACACCACTGACATAAGATAACTCGCATGTGATTATATATGGGATCTCGCAAATAGACCCATAACCACAATATAGGGCGACCAGACTAATAATCACCTACCATGGTTCTGACATATGCCCACAGACACAAACCTTTAAGTGAATACACTCAACTGCGTGAAGCCAATAGCGAATGGGTAACACAATGCCTGCCCGCGTAGCGCTCACATGGAGAAGAGGTTAACGTGGAGGAGGGGGCACCTCTACACCCCTACACCCTTATCTTCCCCACCTTTCCCTTTTAATCTTTCACTCTATTTCCTTGTGACATAACACCCAAACCAGACTGAAATGAATAATGATACTAGCTTAATGACCGACACTAGGTTTAAAAACATCACGACATCGGGACAATGATAAAGGGGAACATAAGGGGATAGCCACCTCTACAATGTTTTACTGTATATCATACAACCTTAATGTTACCATATCCATAATGTTAAAGTATTACTTCCTGCACTTATACCTGTTATGTTAAGTAATAAGCATAGTCTGATAACTCGATTGCTATTATGACCTGTATTATGCTGTACTGTAAGGGCCTGCGCGCCCAATATACCTTTGCCATGACCTCAATAAAAAAGATTATCCAAAAAAAAAGAACTAAAGTACTAACCAAGAGCAAAAGTACAAGCCAAGAGCCGAAGTACTAGCCAAGAGCAAAAGTACTAGCCAAGAGCCTGAGTGCTAGCCAAGGGCCAGAGTACTAGCCAAGGGCCAAAGTACTAGCCAAAAGCAAAAGTACAAGCCATGAGCCAAAGTACTAGCCAAGGGCCGGAGTACTAGCCAAGAGCAAACGTACAACCCATGAGCCAAAGTACTAGCCGTGAGCCGAGGTACTAGCCAAGCTAAGGTACTAGTCAAGAACTAAAGTACTAGCCAAGAGCAAAAGTACAAGCCAAGAGCAAAAGTACTAGCCAAGAGCCGAAGTACTAGCCGAGCTAGAGTACTAGCAGAGAGCCAACGTAAAAGCCAAGAGCAAAAGTACAAGCCAATAGCCGAAGTACTAGCCAAGAGCCAAAGTGCTAGCCAAGAGCAAAAGTACTAGACAAAGAAAGTACTACTCAAATTGGAGTACTAGCCAAGCTAAGTTACTAGTCAAGAACCAAAGTACTAGCCAAGAGCAAAAGTACAAGCCAAGAGCCGAAGTACTAGCCGAGCTGGAGTACTGGTACAAGCCAAGAGCTGAAGTACTAGCCGAACTGGAGTACTAGACAAGAGCAAAAGTACTACTCAGGTTGGAGTACTAGCCAAGAACCAGAGTGCTAGCCAAGAGCAAAAGTACTAGCAGAGCAAAAGTACTACCAATGAGCCTGAAGTACAAGCCAAGAGCCAGAATACTAGCCAAAAGCAAAAGTACAAGCCATGAGCCAAAGTACTAGCCAAGGGCCAGAGTACTAGCCAAGAGCCAAAGTACTAGCCATGAGCAAAAGTTCTAGCCAAGCAAAGTACTATTCAAGCAAAAGTACTAGCCATGAGCCAGATTACTAGCCAAGAGCTAAAGTACTTGCCAAAACAAAAAGTACTAGGCAAGCAAAGTACTATTCAAGCAAAAGTACTATCCATGAGCCGAAGCAAAAGCCAAGAGCCAGAGTACTAGCCATGAGCAAAAGTAATAGCCAAGGGCCAGAGTACTAGCCATGAGCTAAAGTACTAGCCAAAAGCCAGAGTTCTAGCCAAAATTAAAAGTATTGGGCAAGTAAGAGTACTAGCCAAGAGCCAAAGTACGAGCCAAGAGCCAAAGTACGTGTCAAGAGCCAAAGTACTAGCCAAAAGCAAAGGTACAAGCCATGAGCCAAAGTACTAGCCAAGGGCAAGAGTACTAGCCAAGATCAAAAGTACTAGCCGTGAGCTGAAGTACTAGCCAAACTAAGGTACTAGTCAAAAAACAAAGTACTAGCCAAGAGCAAAAGTACTAGCTAAGAGCAAAAGTACAAGCCAAGAGCCGAAGTACTAGCTGAACTGAAGTACTAGCCAAGAGCCCAAGTACTAGCCAAGAGCTGAAGTACTAGCCAAGAACCTAAAGTACATGCCAAGAGCCTGAGTGCTAGCCAAGGGCCAGAGTATTAGCAAAGAGCCAAAGTACTAGCCAAAAGCAAAAGTACAAGCCATGAGCCAAAGTACTAGCCAATGGCCAGAGTACGAGCCAAGAGCAAAAGTACTACCCATGAGCCAAAGTACTAGCCGTGAGCCGAGGTACTAGCCAAGCTAAGGTACTAGTCAAGAACTAAAGTACTAGCCAAGAGCAAAAGTACTATCCAAGAGCAAAAGTACAAGCCAAAAGCAAAAGTACTAGACGAGCTGGAGTATTAGCCAAGAGCAAAAATACTACCCATGCGCGAAAGTACTAGCCGTCAGCCGAGGTACTAGCCAAACGAAGGTACTAGTCAAGGACAAAAGTACGAGCCAAGAGCAAAAGTACAAGCCAAGAGCAAAAGTACTACCCATGAGCCTGAAGTACAAGCCAAGAGCCAGAGCACTAGCAAAGGGCTAGAGTTCAAGCCAAGAGCCAAAGTACTAGCCGAGCTGGAGTACTAGCCAAGAGCCAAAGTACTAGCCAAGAACAAAAGTACAAGCCAAGAGCCGAAGTACTAATCGAGCTGGAGTACTAGCCAAGAGCAAAAGTACAAGCCAAGAGCAAAAGTTCAAGCCAAGAGCCAAAGTACTAGCCGAGCTGGAGTACTAGCCAAGAGCAAAAGTACTAGCCAAGTGCAAAAGTACTAGCCAAGAGCAAAAGTACAAGCCAAGAGCAAAAGTTCAAGCCAAGAGCCAAAGTACTAGCCGAGCTGGAGTACTGGCCAAGCACCAAAGTACTAGCCAAGAGCAAAAGTACTACTCAAATTGGAGTACTAGCCAAGAACCAGAGTACTATCCAAAAGCCAAAGTTCTAGCCAAGAGCAAAAGTACTAGCAAAGCAAAAGTACTACCCATGAGCCTGAAGTACAAGCCAAGCCCCTGAGTACTAGCCATGGGCCAGAGTCATAGCCAACAGCCAAAGTACAAGCCATGAGCCAAAGTACAAGCCATGAGCCAGACTACTAGCCAAGAACAAAAGTACTACCAATGAGCTGAAGTACTAGCCATGAGCCGAGGTACTAGCCAAGCTAAGGTACTAGTCAATAACTAAACTACTAGCCAAGAGCAAAAAGTACTAGCCGAGCTGGAGTACAAACCAAGAGCCAACGTACTAGCCAAGAGCAAAAGTACAAGCCAAGAGCTGAAGTACTAGCCAAGCTGGAGTACTAGCCAAGAGCCAAAGTGCTAGCCGACATCAAAAGTACTAGCCAAAGAAAGTACTACTCAAATTGGAGTACTAGTCAAGCTAAGGTACTAGTCAAGAACCAAAGTACTAGCCAAGAGCAAAAGTAGAAGCCAAGAGCAAAGGTTCAAGCCAAGAGCCAAAGTACTAGCCGAGCTGGAGTACTAGCCAAGAGCAAAAGTACTAGCCAAGTGCAAAAGTACTACTCAAATTGGAGTACTAGTCAAGAACCAAAGTACTAGCCAAGAGCAAATGTACTACCCATGAGCCTGAAGTACAAGCCAAGAGCCAGAGTACTAGCAAAGGGCCAGACTACTAGCCAAAAGAAAAAGTACAAGCCATGAGCCAAAGTACTAGCCAAGGGCCAGAGTACTAGCCAAGAGCAAAAGTACTACCCATGAGCCAAAGTACTAGCCGTGAGACGAGGTACTAGCCAAACTAAGGTACTAGTCAAGGACCAAAGTACGAGCCAAGAGCAAAAGTACAAGCCAAGAGCAAAAGTACTACCCATGAGCCTGAAGTACAAGCCAAGAGCCAAAGCACTAGCAAAGGGCTAGAGTTCAAGCCAAGAGCCAAAGTACTAACCGAGCTGGAGTACTAGCCAAGCACCAAAGTACTAGCCAAGAGCAAAAGTACTACTAAAATTGGAGTACTAGCGACGAACCAGAGTACTATCCAAAAGCCAAAGTGCTAGCCAAGAGCAAAAGTACTAGCCAAGCAAAAGTACTACCCATGACCCTGAAGTACAAGCCAAGCCCCTGAGTACTAGCCATGGGCCAGAGTCCTAGCCAACAGCCAAAGTACAAGCCATGAGCCAAAGTACAAGCCCTGAGCCAGAGTACTAGCCAAGAACAAAAGTATTACCAATGAGCCAAAGTACTAGCCATGAGCCGAGGTACTAGCCAAGCTTAGGCACTAGTCAATAATTAAACTACTAGCCAAGAGCAAAAGTACTAGCCGAGCTGGAGTACAAACCAAGAGCCAACGTACTAGCCAAGAGCAAAAGTACAAGCCAAGAACCGAAGTACTAGCCGAGCTGGAGTACTAGCCAAGAGCCAAAGTACTAGCCAAGAACAAAAGTACAAGCCAAGAGCCGAAGTACTAATCGAGCTGGAGTACTAGCAGAGAGCCAACGTAAAAGCCAAGAGCAAAAGTACAAGCCAAGAGCCGAAGTACTAGCCGAGCTGGAGTACTAGCCAAGAGCCAAAGTGCTAGCCGAAATCAAAAGTACTAACCAAAGAAAGTACTACTCAAATTGGAGTACTAGCCAAGCTAAGGTACTAGTCAAGAACCAAAGTACTAGCCAAGAGCAAAAGTGCAAGCCAAGAGCAAAAGTTCAAGCCAAGAGCCAAAGTACTAGCCGAGCTGGAGTACTAGCCTAGCGCAAAAGTACTAGCCAAGTGCAAAAGTACTAGCCAAGAGCAAAAGTACAAGCCAAGAGCAAAAGTTCAAGCCAAGAGCCGAAGTACTAGCCGAGCTGGAGTACTAGCCAAGAGCCAAAGTGCTAGCCGAGATCAAAAATACTAACCAAAGAAAGTACTACTCAAATTGGAGTACTAGCCAAGCTAAGGTACTAGTCAAGAACCAAAGTACTAGCCAAGAGCAAAAGTACTACCCATGAGCCTGAAGTACAAGCCAAGAGCCAGAGTACTAGCAAAGGGCCAGACTACTAGCCAAAAGGAAAAGTACAAGCCATGAGCCAAAGTGCTAGCCAAGGGCCAGAGTACTAGCCAAGAGCAAAAGTACTACCCAAGAGCCGAAGTACTAGCCATGAGACGAGGTACTAGCCAAACTAAGGTACTAGTCAAGGACCAAAGTACGAGCCAAGAGCAAAAGTACAAGCCAAGAGCAAAAGTACTACCCATGAGCCTGAAGTACAAGCCAAGAGCCAGAGCACTAGCAAAGGGCTAGAGTTCAAGCCAAGAGCCAAAGTACTAGCCGAGCTGGAGTACTAGCCAAGAGCCAAAGTACTAGCCGACATCAAAAGTACTTATCAAAGAAAGTACTACTCAAATTGGAGTACTAGTCAAGCTAAGGTACTAGTCAAGAGCCAAAGTACTAGCCAAGAGCAAAAGTACTACCCATGAGCCTGAAGTACAAGCCAAGGGCCAGAGTACTAGCAAAGGGCCAGACTACTAGCCAAAAGGAAAAGTTCAAGTCAAGAGCCAAAGTACTAGCCGAGCTGGAGTACTAGCCAAGCACCAAAGTACTAGCCAAGAGCAAAAGTATTACTCAAATTGGAGTACTAGCCAAGAACCAGAATACTATCCAACAGCAAAAGTGCTAGCCAAGAGCAAAAGTACTAGCCAAGCAAAAGTACTACCCATGAGCCTAAAGTACAAGCCAAACCCCTGAGTACTAGCCATGGGCCAGAGTCCTAGCCAACAGCCAAAGTACAAGCCATGAGCCAAAGTACAAGCCATGAGCCAGAGTACTAGCCAAGAACAAAAGTACTACCAATGAGCCGAAGTACTAGCCACGAGCCGAGGTACTAGCCAAGCTAAGGTACTAGTCAATAACTAAACTACTAGCCAAGAGCAAAAGTACTAGCCGAGCTTGAGTACTAACCAAGAGCCAAAGTACTAGCCAAGAGCAAAAGTACAAGCAAAGAAACCGAAGTACTAGCCGAGCTGGAGTACTAGCCAAGAGCCAAAGTGCTTGCCGAGATCAAAAGTACTAACCAAAGAAAGTACTACTCAAATTGGAGTACTAGTCAAGCTAAGGTACTAGTCAAGAACCAAAGTACTAGCCAAGAGCAAAAGTAGAAGCCAAGAGCAAAGGTTCAAGCCAAGAGCCAAAGTACTAGCCGAGCTGGAGTACTAGCCAAGAGCAAAAGTACTAGCCAAGTGCAAAAGTACTACTCAAATTGGAGTACTAGCCAAGAACCAGAGTACTATCCAACAGCCAAAGTGCTAGCCAAGAGCAAAAGTACTACCCATGAGCCTGAAGTACAAGCCAAGCCCCTGAGTACTAGCCATGGGCCAGAGTCCTAGCCAACAGCCAAAGTACAAGCCATGAGCCAAAGTACAAGCCATGAGCCAAAGTGCTAGCCAAGAGCAAGCGTACTACCCATGAGCCGAAGTACTAGCCGTGAGCCGAGGTACTAGCCAAGCTAAGGTACTAGTCAAGAACCAAAGTACGAGCCAAGAGCAAAAGTACATGCCAAGAGCCGAAGTACTAGCCGAGCTGGAGTACTTGTGAAGCGCCAAAGTACTAGCCAAGAACAAAAGTACTACCCATGAGCCTGAAGTACATGCCAAGAGCCTGAGTGCTAGCCAAGGGCCATAGTACTAGCCAAGAACCAAAGTACTAGCCAAAAGCAAAAGTACAAGCCATGAGCCAAAGTACTAGCCAAGGGCCAGAGTATAAGCCAAGAACAAAAGTACTACCAATGAGCCGAAGTACTAGTCCATAACTAAACTACTAGCCAAGAGCAAAAGTACTAGCCGAGCTGGAGTACTAACCAAGAGCCAATGTACTAGCCAAGAGCAAAAGTACAAGCCAAGAACCAAAGTACTAGCTGAGCTGGAGTACTAGCCAAGAGCCAAAGTGCTAGCTGAGATCAAAAGTACTAACAAAAGAAAGTACTACTCAAATTGGAGTACTAGCCAAGCTAAGGTACTAGTCAAGAACCAAAGTACTAGCCAAGAGCAAAAGTACTACCCATGAGCCTGAAGTACAAGCCAAGAGCCAGAGTACTAGCAAAGGGCCAGACTACTAGCCAAAAGGAAAAGTACAAGCCATGAGACAAAGTACTAGCCAAGGGCCAGAGTACTAGCCAAGAGCAAAAGTACTACCCATGAGCCGAAGTACTAGCCGTGAGACGAGGTACTAGCCAAACTAAGGTACTAGTCAAGAACCAAAGTACTAGCCAAGAAGAAAAGTACTTCCCATGAGCCGAAGTACTAGCCGTGAGCAGAGGTACTAGCCAAGCTAAGGTACGAGTCAAGAACCAAAGTACTAGCCAAGAGCAAAAGTACTAACCAAAGAAAGTACTACTCAAATTGGAGTATAAGCCAAGCTAAGGTACTAGTCAAGAACCAAAGTACTAGCCGAGCTGGAGTACAAGCCAAGAGCCAAAGTACTAGCCGTGCTGGAGTACAAGCCAAGAGCCGAAGTACTAGCCGAGCTGTAGTACTAGCCAAGAGCCAAAGTACTAGCCAAGAATTAAAGTACAAGCCATGAGCCAAAGTACTAGTCAAGGGCCAGAGTACTAGCCAAGAAGAAAAGTACTACCCATGAGCCGAAGTGCTAGCTGAGCTGAAGTTCTAGTCAAGAGCAAAAGTACTACCCATGAGCATGAAGTACATGCCAAGAGCATGAGTGCTAGCCAAGGGCCAGAGTACTAGTCAAGAGCCAAAGTACTAACCACAAGCAAAAGTACAAGCCATGAGCCAAAGTACTACCCGATCTGGAGTACTACCAAGTGCCAAAGTACTAGCCAAGGCAGAGTACTAGCCATGGGCCAGAATCCTAGCCAAGAACCAGAGTACTAGCCAACATCCAAAGTGCTAGCCAAGAGGAAAAGTACTAGCCAAAAGCAAATGTACAAGCCATGAGCCTGAAGTACAAGCCAAGAGCCAGAGTACTAGCCATGGGCCAAAGTACTAGCCAAAAGCAAAAGTACAAGCCAAGAGTTAAAGTACTAGCCAAGGGCCAGAGTACTAGCCAGGAGCAAAAGTACTACCAATGAGCCGAAGTACTAGCCATGAGCTGAGGTACTAGCCAAGCTAAGATACTAGTCAAGAACTAAACTACTAGCCAAGAGCAAAAGTACAAGCCAAGAGCAAAAGTACTAGCCAAGCTAGAGTACTAACCAAGAGCCAACGTACTAGCCAAGAGCAAAAGTACAAGCCAAGTACCAAAGTACTAGCCGAGCTGGAGTACTAGCCAAGAGCCAAAGTACTAGCCAAGAGCAAAAGTACTAACCAAAGAAAGTACTACTCAAATTGGAGTATAAGCCAAGCTAAGGTACTAGTCAAGAACCAAAGTACTAGCCAAGAGCAAAAGTACAAGCCAAGAGCCGAAGTACTAGCCGAGCTGGAGTACTAGCCAAGAATAAAAGTACAAGCCAAGAGCCGAAGTACTAGTCGAGCTGGAGTACTAGCCAAGAGCCAAAGTACTAGCCAAGAATTAAAGTAGAAGCCATGAGCCAAAGTACTAGCCAAGAGCCAAGGTACTAGCCAAGCTAAGGTACTAGTCAATAACTAAACTACTAGCCAAGAGCAAAAAGTACTAGCCGAGCTGGAGTACAAACCAAGAGCCAACGTACTAGCCAAGAGCAAAAGTACAAGCCAAGAGCTGAAGTACTAGCCAAGCTGGAGTACTAGCCAAGAGCCAAAGTGCTAGCCGACATCAAAAGTACTAGCCAAAGAAAGTACTACTCAAATTGGAGTACTAGTCAAGCTAAGGTACTAGTCAAGAACCAAAGTACTAGTCAAGAGCAAAAGTACTACCCATGAGCCTGAAGTACAAGCCAAGAGCCAGAGTACTAGCAAAGGGCCAGACTACTAGCCAAAAGAAAAAGTACAAGCCATGAGCCAAAGTACTAGCCAAGGGCCAGAGTACTAGCCAAGAGCAAAAGTACTACCCATGAGCCAAAGTACTAGCCGTGAGACGAGGTACTAGCCAAACTAAGGTACTAGTCAAGGACCAAAGTACGAGCCAAGAGCAAAAGTACAAGCCAAGAGCAAAAGTACTACCCATGAGCCTGAAGTACAAGCCAAGAGCCAAAGCACTAGCAAAGGGCTAGAGTTCAAGCCAAGAGCCAAAGTACTAACCGCGCTGGAGTACTAGCCAAGCACCAAAGTACTAGCCAAGAGCAAAAGTACTACTAAAATTGGAGTACTAGCCAAGAACCAGAGTACTATCCAAAAGCCAAAGTGCTAGCCAAGAGCAAAAGTACTAGCCAAGCAAAAGTACTACCCATGACCCTGAAGTACAAGCCAAGCCCCTGAGTACTAGCCATGGGCCAGAGTCCTAGCCAACAGCCAAAGTACAAGCCATGAGCCAAAGTACAAGCCCTGAGCCAGAGTACTAGCCAAGAACAAAAGTATTACCAATGAGCCAAAGTACTAGCCATGAGCCGAGGTACTAGCCAAGCTTAGGTACTAGTCAATAACTAAACTACTAGCCAAGAGCAAAAGTACTAGCCGAGCTGGAGTACAAACCAAGAGCCAACGTACTAGCCAAATGCAAAAGTACAAGCCAAGAACCGAAGTACTAGCCGAGCTGGAGTACTAGCCAAGAGCCAAAGTACTAGCCAAGAACAAAAGTACAAGCCAAGAGCCGAAGTACTAATCGAGCTGGAGTACTAGCAGAGAGCCAACGTAAAAGCCAAGAGCAAAAGTACAAGCCAAGAGCCGAAGTACTAGCCGAGCTGGAGTACTAGCCAAGAGCCAAAGTGCTAGCCGAGATCAAAAGTACTAACCAAAGAAAGTACTACTCAAATTGGAGTACTAGCCAAGCTAAGGTACTAGTCAAGAACCAAAGTACTAGCTAAGAGCAAAAGTACTACCCATGAGCCTGAAGTACAAGCCAAGAGCCAGAGTACTAGCAAAGGGCCAGACTACTAGCCAAAAGGAAAAGTACAAGCCATGAGCCAAAGTACTAGCCAAGGGCCAGAGTACTAGCCAAGAGCAAAAGTACTACCCAAGAGCCGAAGTACTAGCCGTGAGACGAGGTACTAGCCAAACTAAGGTACTAGTCAAGGACCAAAGTACGAGCCAAGAGCAAGAGTACAAGCCAAGAGCAAAAGTACTACCCATGAGCCTGAAGTTCAAGCCAAGAGCCAAAGTACTAGCCGAGCTGGAGTACTAGCCAAGAGCCAAAGTACTAGCCAAGAACAAAAGTACAAGCCAAGAGCCGAAGTACTAATCGAGCTGGAGTACTAGCAGAGAGCCAACGTAAAAGCCAAGAGCAAAAGTACAAGCCAAGAGCTGAAGTACTAGCCGAGCTGGAGTACTAGCCAAGAGCAAAAGTACTACCAATGAGCCTGAAGTACAAGCCAAGAGCCAGAGTACTAGCAAAGGGCCAAACTACTAGCCAAAAGGAAAAGTACAAGCCATGAGACAAAGTACTAGCCAAGGGCCAGAGTACTAGCCAAGAGCAAAAGTACTACCCATGAGCCGAAGTACTAGCCGTGAGACGAGGTACTAGCCAAACTAAGGTACTAGTCAAGAACCAAAGTACTAGCCAAGAGCAAAAGTACTACCCATGAGCCTGAAGTACAAGCCAATGGCCAGAGTACTAGCAAAGGGCCAGACTACTAGCCAAAAGGAAAAGTTCAAGTCAAGAGCCAAAGTACTAGCCGAGCTGGAGTACTAGCCAAGCACCAAAGTACTAGCCAAGAGCAAAAGTACTACTCAAATTGGAGTACTAGCCAAGAACCAGAATACTATCCAACAGCAAAAGTGCTATCCAAGAGCAAAAGTACTAGCCAAGCAAAAGTACTACCCATGAGCCTAAAGTACAAGCCAAACCCCTGAGTACTAGCCATGGGCCAGAGTCCTAGCCAACAGCCAAAGTACAAGCCATGAGCCAAAGTACAAGCCATGAGCCAGAGTACTAGCCAAGAACAAAAGTACTACCAATGAGCCGAAGTACTAGCCACGAGCCGAGGTACTAGCCAAGCTAAGGTACTAGTCAATAACTAAACTACTAGCCAAGAGCAAAAGTACTAGCCGAGCTTGAGTACTAACCAAGAGCCAACGTACTAGCCAAGAGCAAAAGTACAAGCAAAGAAACCGAAGTACTAGCCGAGCTGGAGTACTAGCCAAGAGCCAAAGTGCTTGCCGAGATCAAAAGTACTAACCAAAGAAAGTACTACTCAAATTGGAGTACTAGTCAAGCTAAGGTACTAGTCAAGAACCAAAGTACTAGCCAAGAGCAAAAGTAGAAGCCAAGAGCAAAGGTTCAAGCCAAGAGCCAAAGTACTAGCCGAGCTGGAGTACTAGCCAAGAGCAAAAGTACTAGCCAAGTGCAAAAGTACTACTCAAATTGGAGTACTAGCCAAGAACCAGAGTACTATCCAACAGCCAAAGTGCTAGCCAAGAGCAAAAGTACTACCCATGAGCCTGAAGTACAAGCCAAGCCCCTGAGTACTAGCCATGGGCCAGAGTCCTAGCCAACAGCCAAAGTACAAGCCATGAGCCAAAGTACAAGCCATGAGCCAAAGTGCTAGCCAAGAGCAAGAGTACTACCCATGAGCCGAAGTACTAGCCGTGAGCCGAGGTACTAGCCAAGCTAAGGTACTAGTCAAGAACCAAAGTACGAGCCAAGAGCAAAAGTACATGCCACGAGCCGAAGTACTAGCCGAGCTGGAGTACTTGTGAAGCGCCAAAGTACTAGCCAAGAACAAAAGTACTACCCATGAGCCTGAAGTACATGCCAAGAGCCTGAGTGCTAGCCAAGGGCCATAGTACTAGCCAAGAACCAAAGTACTAGCCAAAAGCAAAAGTACAAGCCATGAGCCAAAGTACTAGCCAAGGGCCAGAGTATAAGCCAAGAACAAAAGTACTACCAATGAGCCGAAGTACTAGTCCATAACTAAACTACTAGCCAAGAGCAAAAGTACTAGCCGAGCTGGAGTACTAACCAAGAGCCAACGTACTAGCCAAGAGCAAAAGTACAAGCCAAGAACCAAAGTACTAGCTGAGCTGGAGTACTAGCCAAGAGCCAAAGTGCTAGCCGAGATCAAAAGTACTAACAAAAGAAAGTACTACTCAAATTGGAGTACTAGCCAAGCTGGAGTACTAGCCAAGAGCAAAAGTACTAGCCAAGTGCAAAAGTACAAGCCAAGAGCCAAAGTTCTAGATGAGCTGGAGTACTAGCCAACAGCCAAAGTTCTAGCCAAGAGCAAAAGTAGTAGCCAAGCAAAAGTACTACCCATGAGCCTGAAGTACAAGCCAAGAGCCTGAGTACTAGCCATGGGCCAGAGTCCTAGCCAACAGCCTAAGTACAAGCCATGAGCCAAAGTACAAGCCATGAGCCAAAGTACTAGCCAAGAGCAAGAGTACTACCCATGAGCCGAAGTACTAGCCGTGAGCCGTGGTACTATCCAAGCTAAGGTACTAGTCAAGCACCAAAGTACGAGCCAAGAGCAAAAGTACATGCCAAGAACCGAAGTACTAGCCGAGATCAAAAGTGCTAACAAAAGAAAGTACTACTCAATTTGGAGTACTAGCCAAGCTAAGGTACTAGTCAAGAACCAAAGTACTAGCCAAGAGCAAAAGTACAAGCCATGAGCCAAAGTACAAGCCATGAGCCAAAGTACTAGCCAAGAGCAAGAGTACTACACATGAGCCGAAGTACTAGCCGTGAGCCGAGGTACTAGCCAAGCTAAGGTACTAGTCAAGCACCAAAGTACGAGCCAAGAGCAAAAGTACATGCCAAGAACCGAAGTACTAGCCGAGATCAAAAGTACTAACCAAAGAAAGTACTGCTCAATTTGGAGTACTAGCCAAGCTAAGGTACTAGTCAAGAACCAAAGTACTAGCCAAGAGCAAAAGTACAAGCCAAGAGCAAAAGTTCAAGCCAAGAGCAAAAGTTCAAGCCAAGAGCCAAAGTACTAGCCGAGCTGGAGTACTAGCCAAGAGCAAAAGTACTAGCCAAGTGCAAAAGTACAAGCCAAGAGCAAAAGTTCAAGCCAAGAGCCAAAGTACTAGCCGAGCTGGAGTACTACCCAAGAGCAAAAGTACTAGCCAAGTGCAAAAGTACAAGCCAAGAGCCAAAGTACTAGATGAGCTGGAGTACTAGCCAAGAGCCAAACTACTAGCCAAGAGCAAAAGTACTACTCAAATTGGAGTACTAGACAAGAACCAGAGAACTAGGCAACAGCCAAAGTCCTAGCCAAACACAAGTACTACCCATGAGCCTGAAGTACAAGCCAAGAGACTGAGTACTAGCCATGGGCCAGAGTCCTAGCCAACAGCCAAAGTACAAGCCATGAGCCAAAGGACAAGCCCTGAGCCAAAGTACTAGTCAAGAGCAAGAGTACTACCCATGAGCCGAAGTACTACCCATGAGCCGAAGTACTAGCCGTGAGTCGAGGTACTAGCCAAGCCAAGGTACTAGTCAAGAACCAAAGTACGAGCCAAGAGCAAAAGTACATGCCAAGAGCCGAAGTACTAGCCGAGCTGGAGTACTTGCCAAGCGCCAAAGTACTAGCCAAGAGCAAAAGTACTACCTATGAGCCTGAAGTACATGCCAAGAGCCTGAGTGCTAGCCAAGGGCCATAGTACTAGCCAAGAACCAAAGTACTAGCCAAAAGCAAAAGTACAAGCCATGAGCCAAAGGACAAGCCATGAGCCAAAGTACTAGCCAAGAGCAAGAGTACTACCCATGAGCCGAAGTACTACCCATGAGCCGAAGTAATAGCCGTGAGCCGAGGTACTAGCCAAGCCAAGGTACTTGTCAAGAACAAAAGTACAAGCCAAGAGCAAAAGTACATGCCAAGAGCCGAAGTACTAGCCGAGCTGGAGTACTTGCCAGGCGCCAAAGTACTAGCCAAGAGCAAAAGTACTACCTATGAGCCTGAAGTACATGCCAAGAGCCTGAGTGCTAGCCAAGGGCCATAGTACTAGCCAAGAACCAAAGTACTAGCCAAAAGCAAAAGTACAAGCCATGAGCCAAAGTACTAGCCAAGGGCCAGAGTACTAGCCAAGAACAAAAGTACTACTAATGAGCCGAAGTACTAGCCGTGAGCCGAGGTACTAGCCAAGCTAAGTAACTAGTCAAGCACCAAAGTACGAGCCAAGAGCAAAAGTACATGCCAAGAACCGAAGTACAAGCCGAGATCAAAAGTACTAACAAAAGAAAGTACTACTCAATTTGGAGTACTAGCCAAGCTAAGGTACTAGTCAAGAACCAAAGTACTAGCCAAGAGCAAAAGTACAAGCCATGAGCCAAAGTACAAGCCATGAGCCAAAGTACAAGCCATGAGTCAAAGTACAAGCCATGAGCCAAAGTACTAGCCAAGAGCAAGAGTACTACCCATGAGCCGAAGTACTAGCCGTGAGCCGAGGTACTAGCCAAGCTAAGGTACTAGTCAAGCACCAAAGTACGAGCCAAGAGCATGCCAAGAACCGAAGTACTAGCCGAGATCAAAAGTACTAACCAAAGAACGTACTGCTCAATTTGGAGTACTATCCAAGCTAAGGTACTAGTCAAGAACCAAAGTACGAGCCAAGAGCAAAAGTACATGCCAATAGCCGAAGTACTAGCCGAGCTGGAGTACTTGCCAAGCGCCAAAGTACTAGCCAAGAGCAAAAGTACTACCTATGAGCCTGAAGTACATGCCAAGAGCCTGAGTGCTAGCCAAGGGCCATAGTACTAACCAAGAACCAAAGTACTAGCCAAAAGCAAAAGTACAAACCATGAGCCAAAGTACTAGCCAAGGGCCAGAGTACTAGCCAAGAACAAAAGTACTACTAATGAGCCGAAGTACTAGCCGTGAGCCGAGGTACTAGCCAAGCTAAGGTACTAGTCAATAACTAAACTACTAGCCAAGAGCAAAAGTACTAGCCAAGCTGGAGTACTAACCAAGAGCCAACATACTAGCCAAGAGCAAAAGTACAAGCCAAGAACCGAAGTACTACCCGAGCTGGAGTACTAGCCAAGAGCCAAAGTACTAGCCAAGAGCAAAAGTACTAGCCAAAGAAAGTACTACTCAAATTGGAGTATAAGCCAAGCTAAGGTACTAGTCAAGAACCAAAGTACTAGCCGAGCTGGAGTACAAGCCAAGAGCCAAAGTACTAGCCGTGCTGGAGTACAAGCCAAGAGCCGAAGTACTAGCCGAGCTGTAGTACTAGCCAAGAGCCAAAGTACTAGCCAAGAATTAAAGTACAAGCCATGAGCCAAAGTACTAGTCAAGGGCCAGAGTACTAGCCAAGAAGAAAAGTACTACCCATGAGCCGAAGTACTAGCTGAGCTGAAGTTCTAGTCAAGAGCAAAAGTACTACCCATGAGCCTGAAGTACATGCCAAGAGCCTGAGTGCTAGCCAAGGGCCAGAGTACTAGTCAAGAGCCAAAGTACTAACCACAAGCAAAAGTACAAGCCATGAGCCAAAGTACTACCCGATCTGGAGTACTACAAAGTGCCAAAGTACTAGCCAAGGCAGAGTACTAGCCATGGGCCAGAATCCTAGCCAAGAACCAGAGTACTAGCCAACATCCAAAGTGCTAGCCAAGAGGAAAAGTACTAGCCAAAAGCAAATGTACAAGCCATGAGCCTGAAGTACAAGCCAAGAGCCAGAGTACTAGCCATGGGCCAAAGTACTAGCCAAAAGCAAAAGTACAAGCCATGAGCCAAAGTACTAGCCAAGGGCCAGAGTACTAGCCAGGAGCAAAAGTACTACCAATGAGCCGAAGTACTAGCCATGAGCTGAGGTACTAGCCAAGCTAAGATACTAGTCAAGAACTAAACTACTAGCCAAGAGCAAAAGTACAAGCCAAGAGCAAAAGTACTAGCCAAGCTAGAGTACTAACCAAGAGCCAACGTACTAGCCAAGAGCAAAAGTACAAGCCAAGTACCAAAGTACTAGCCGAGCTGGAGTACTAGCCAAGAGCCAAAGTACTAGCCAAGAGCAAAAGTACTAACCAAAGAAAGTACTACTCAAATTGGAGTAAGCCAAGCTAAGGTACTAGTCAAGAACCAAAGTACTAGCTGAGCTGGAGTACAAGCCAAGAGCCGAAGTACTAGCCGAGCTGGAGTACAAGCCAAGAGCCAAAGTACTAGCCAAAAGCAAAAGTACAAGCCATGAGCCAAAGTACTAGCCAAGGGCCAGAGTACTAGCCAAGAGCCAAAGTACTAGCCATGAGCAAAATTTCTAGCGAAGCAAAGTACTATTCAAGCAAAAGTACTAGCCATGAGCCAGAGTAATAGCCATGAGCCAGAGTACTAGCCAAGAGCTAAAGTACAAGCCAAAAGCAAAAGTACTAGGCAAGAAAGAGTACTAGCCATGAGCCAACGTACTAGCCAAAAGCCAGAATACTAGCCAAGAGTCAAAGTACGCGCCAAGAGCAAAAGTACTATCCAAGAGCAAAAGTACTATCCAAAAACAAAAGTACAGGCCAAGAGCTGGAGTACTAGCCCAGAGCAAAAGTACTAACCAAAGAAAGTACTACTCAAATTGGAGTACTAGCCAAGCTAAGGTCCTACTCAAAAACCAAATTACAAGCCAAGAGCAAAATTACAAGCCAAGAGCTGAAGTACTAGACGAGGTGGAGTACTAGCCAAGAGCCAAAGTGCTAGCCAAGAGCAAAAGTACAAGCCAAGAGCTGAAGTACTAGCCAAGCTGGAGTACTAGCCAAGAGCCAAAATACTAGCCAAGAACAAAGTACTAGCCAAGAGCCGAAGTACTAGTCGAGCTGGAGTACTAGCAGAGAGCCAACGTAAAGGCCAAGAGCAAAAGTACTAGCCAAGAGCCAAAGTGCTAGCCAAGAGCAAAATTACTAACCAAAGAAAGTACTACTCAAATTGGAGTACTAGCAAAGCTAAGGTACTAGTCAAGAACCAAAGTACTAGCCAAGAGCAAAAGTACAAGTCAAGAGCCGAAGTACTAGCCGAGCTGGAGTACTAGTACAAGCCAAGAGCTGAAGTACTAGCCGAACTGGAGTACTAGCCAAGAGCCAAAGTACTAGCCAAGAGCAAAAGTACTACTTAAATTTGAGTACTAGCCAATAACCAGAGTACTAGTCAACAGCCAAAGTGCTAGTCAAGAGCAAAAGTACTAGCCTAGCAAAAGTACTACCAATGAGCCTGAAGTACAAGCCAAGAGCCAGAGTACTAGCCAAAAGCAAAAGTACAAGCCATGAGCCAAAGTACTAGCCAAGGGCCAGAGTACTAGTCAAGAGCCAAAGTACTAGCCATGACCAAAATGTATTGCGAAGCAAAGTACTATTCAAGCAAAAGTTCTAGCCATGAGCCACAGTACTAGCCAAAAGCCAGAATACTTGCCAAGAGCCAGAATACGTGCCAAGAGCAAAAGTACTAGCCGAGCTGGAGTACTAGCCAAGAGCCAAAGTGCTTGCCGAGATCAAAAGTACTAACCAAAGAAAGTACTACTCAAATTGGAGTACTAGTCAAGCTAAGGTACTAGTCAAGAACCAAAGTACTAGCCAAGAGCAAAAGTAGAAGCCAAGAGCAAAGGTTCAAGCCAAGAGCCAAAGTACTAGCCGAGCTGGAGTACTAGCCAAGAGCAAAAGTACTAGCCAAGTGCAAAAGTACTACTCAAATTGGAGTACTAGCCAAGAACCAGAGTACTATCCAACAGCCAAAGTGCTAGCCAAGAGCAAAAGTACTACCCATGAGCCTGAAGTACAAGCCAAGCCCCTGAGTACTAGCCATGGGCCAGAGTCCTAGCCAACAGCCAAAGTACAAGCCATGAGCCAAAGTACAAGCCATGAGCCAAAGTGCTAGCCAAGAGCAAGAGTACTACCCATGAGCCGAAGTACTAGCCGTGAGCCGAGGTACTAGCCAAGCTAAGGTACTAGTCAAGAACCAAAGTACGAGCCAAGAGCAAAAGTACATGCCACGAGCCGAAGTACTAGCCGAGCTGGAGTACTTGTGAAGCGCCAAAGTACTAGCCAAGAACAAAAGTACTACCCATGAGCCTGAAGTACATGCCAAGAGCCTGAGTGCTAGCCAAGGGCCATAGTACTAGCCAAGAACCAAAGTACTAGCCAAAAGCAAAAGTACAAGCCATGAGCCAAAGTACTAGCCAAGGGCCAGAGTATAAGCCAAGAACAAAAGTACTACCAATGAGCCGAAGTACTAGTCCATAACTAAACTACTAGCCAAGAGCAAAAGTACTAGCCGAGCTGGAGTACTAACCAAGAGCCAACGTACTAGCCAAGAGCAAAAGTACAAGCCAAGAACCAAAGTACTAGCTGAGCTGGAGTACTAGCCAAGAGCCAAAGTGTTAGCCGAGATCAAAAGTACTAACAAAAGAAAGTACTACTCAAATTGGAGTACTAGCCAAGCTGGAGTACTAGCCAAGAGCAAAAGTACTAGCCAAGTGCAAAAGTACAAGCCAAGAGCCAAAGTTCTAGATGAGCTGGAGTACTAGCCAACAGCCAAAGTTCTAGCCAAGAGCAAAAGTAGTAGCCAAGCAAAAGTACTACCCATGAGCCTGAAGTACAAGCCAAGAGCCTGAGTACTAGCCATGGGCCAGAGTCCTAGCCAACAGCCTAAGTACAAGCCATGAGCCAAAGTACAAGCCATGAGCCAAAGTACTAGCCAAGAGCAAGAGTACTACCCATGAGCCGAAGTACTAGCCGTGAGCCGTGGTACTATCCAAGCTAAGGTACTAGTCAAGCACCAAAGTACGAGCCAAGAGCAAAAGTACATGCCAAGAACCGAAGTACTAGCCGAGATCAAAAGTGCTAACAAAAGAAAGTACTACTCAATTTGGAGTACTAGCCAAGCTAAGGTACTAGTCAAGAACCAAAGTACTAGCCAAGAGCAAAAGTACAAGCCATGAGCCAAAGTACAAGCCATGAGCCAAAGTACTAGCCAAGAGCAAGAGTACTACCCATGAGCCGAAGTACTAGCCGTGAGCCGAGGTACTAGCCAAGCTAAGGTACTAGTCAAGCACCAAAGTACGAGCCAAGAGCAAAAGTACATGCCAAGAACCGAAGTACTAGCCGAGATCAAAAGTACTAACCAAAGAAAGTACTGCTCAATTTGGAGTACTAGCCAAGCTAAGGTACTAGTCAAGAACCAAAGTACTAGCCAAGAGCAAAAGTACAAGCCAAGAGCAAAAGTACAAGCCAAGAGCAAAAGTTCAAGCCAAGAGCAAAAGTTCAAGCCAAGAGCCAAAGTACTAGCCGAGCTGGAGTACTAGCCAAGAGCAAAAGTACTAGCCAAGTGCAAAAGTACAAGCCAAGAGCAAAAGTTCAAGCCAAGAGCCAAAGTACTAGCCGAGCTGGAGTACTACCCAAGAGCAAAAGTACTAGCCAAGTGCAAAAGTACAAGCCAAGAGCCAAAGTACTAGATGAGCTGGAGTACTAGCCAAGAGCCAAACTACTAGCCAAGAGCAAAAGTACTACTCAAATTGGAGTACTAGACAAGAACCAGAGAACTAGGCAACAGCCAAAGTCCTAGCCAAACACAAGTACTACCCATGAGCCTGAAGTACAAGCCAAGAGACTGAGTACTAGCCATGGGCCAGAGTCCTAGCCAACAGCCAAAGTACAAGCCATGAGCCAAAGGACAAGCCCTGAGCCAAAGTACTAGTCAAGAGCAAGAGTACTACCCATGAGCCGAAGTACTACCCATGAGCCGAAGTACTAGCCGTGAGTCGAGGTACTAGCCAAGCCAAGGTACTAGTCAAGAACCAAAGTACGAGCCAAGAGCAAAAGTACATGCCAAGAGCCGAAGTACTAGCCGAGCTGGAGTACTTGCCAAGCGCCAAAGTACTAGCCAAGAGCAAAAGTACTACCTATGAGCCTGAAGTACATGCCAAGAGCCTGAGTGCTAGCCAAGGGCCATAGTACTAGCCAAGAACCAAAGTACTAGCCAAAAGCAAAAGTACAAGCCATGAGCCAAAGGACAAGCCATGAGCCAAAGTACTAGCCAAGAGCAAGAGTACTACCCATGAGCCGAAGTACTACCCATGAGCCGAAGTAATAGCCGTGAGCCGAGGTACTAGCCAAGCCAAGGTACTTGTCAAGAACAAAAGTACAAGCCAAGAGCAAAAGTACATGCCAAGAGCCGAAGTACTAGCCGAGCTGGAGTACTTGCCAGGCGCCAAAGTACTAGCCAAGAGCAAAAGTACTACCTATGAGCCTGAAGTACATGCCAAGAGCCTGAGTGCTAGCCAAGGGCCATAGTACTAGCCAAGAACCAAAGTACTAGCCAAAAGCAAAAGTACAAGCCATGAGCCAAAGTACTAGCCAAGGGCCAGAGTATTAGCCAAGAACAAAAGTACTACTAATGAGCCGAAGTACTAGCCGTGAGCCGAGGTACTAGCCAAGCTAAGTAACTAGTCAAGCACCAAAGTACGAGCCAAGAGCAAAAGTACATGCCAAGAACCGAAGTACTAGCCGAGATCAAAAGTACTAACAAAAGAAAGTACTACTCAATTTGGAGTACTAGCCAAGCTAAGGTACTAGTCAAGAACCAAAGTACTAGCCAAGAGCAAAAGTACAAGCCATGAGCCAAAGTACAAGCCATGAGCCAAAGTACAAGCCATGAGTCAAAGTACAAGCCATGAGCCAAAGTACTAGCCAAGAGCAAGAGTACTACCCATGAGCCGAAGTACTAGCCGTGAGCCGAGGTACTAGCCAAGCTAAGGTACTAGTCAAGCACCAAAGTACGAGCCAAGAGCATGCCAAGAACCAAAGTACTAGCCGAGATCAAAAGTACTAACCAAAGAACGTACTGCTCAATTTGGAGTACTATCCAAGCTAAGGTACTAGTCAAGAACCAAAGTACGAGCCAAGAGCAAAAGTACATGCCAATAGCCGAAGTACTAGCCGAGCTGGAGTACTTGCCAAGCGCCAAAGTACTAGCCAAGAGCAAAAGTACTACCTATGAGCCTGAAGTACATGCCAAGAGCCTGAGTGCTAGCCAAGGGCCATAGTACTAGCCAAGAACCAAAGTACTAGCCAAAAGCAAAAGTACAAGCCATGAGCCAAAGTACTAGCCAAGGGCCAGAGTACTAGCCAAGAACAAAAGTACTACTAATGAGCCGAAGTACTAGCCGTGAGCCGAGGTACTAGCCAAGCTAAGGTACTAGTCAATAACTAAACTACTAGCCAAGAGCAAAAGTACTAGCCAAGCTGGAGTACTAACCAAGAGCCAACATACTAGCCAAGAGCAAAAGTACAAGCCAAGAACCGAAGTACTACCCGAGCTGGAGTACTAGCCAAGAGCCAAAGTACTAGCCAAGAGCAAAAGTACTAGCCAAAGAAAGTACTACTCAAATTGGAGTATAAGCCAAGCTAAGGTACTAGTCAAGAACCAAAGTACTAGCCGAGCTGGAGTACAAGCCAAGAGCCAAAGTACTAGCCGTGCTGGAGTACAAGCCAAGAGCCGAAGTACTAGCCGAGCTGTAGTACTAGCCAAGAGCCAAAGTACTAGCCAATAATTAAAGTACAAGCCATGAGCCAAAGTACTAGTCAAGGGCCAGAGTACTAGCCAAGAAGAAAAGTACTACCCATGAGCCGAAGTACTAGCTGAGCTGAAGTTCTAGTCAAGAGCAAAAGTACTACCCATGAGCCTGAAGTACATGCCAAGAGCCTGAGTGCTAGCCAAGGGCCAGAGTACTAGTCAAGAGCCAAAGTACTAACCACAAGCAAAAGTACAAGCCATGAGCCAAAGTACTACCCGATCTGGAGTACTACAAAGTGCCAAAGTACTAGCCAAGGCAGAGTACTAGCCATGGGCCAGAATCCTAGCCAAGAACCAGAGTACTAGCCAACATCCAAAGTGCTAGCCAAGAGGAAAAGTACTAGCCAAAAGCAAATGTACAAGCCATGAGCCTGAAGTACAAGCCAAGAGCCAGAGTACTAGCCATGGGCCAAAGTACTAGCCAAAAGCAAAAGTACAAGCCATGAGCCAAAGTACTAGCCAAGGGCCAGAGTACTAGCCAGGAGCAAAAGTACTACCAATGAGCCGAAGTACTAGCCATGAGCTGAGGTACTAGCCAAGCTAAGATACTAGTCAAGAACTAAACTACTAGCCAAGAGCAAAAGTACAAGCCAAGAGCAAAAGTACTAGCCAAGCTAGAGTACTAACCAAGAGCCAACGTACTAGCCAAGAGCAAAAGTACAAGCCAAGTACCAAAGTACTAGCCGAGCTGGAGTACTAGCCAAGAGCCAAAGTACTAGCCAAGAGCAAAAGTACTAACCAAAGAAAGTACTACTCAAATTGGAGTAAGCCAAGCTAAGGTACTAGTCAAGAACCAAAGTACTAGCTGAGCTGGAGTACAAGCCAAGAGCCGAAGTACTAGCCGAGCTGGAGTACAAGCCAAGAGCCAAAGTACTAGCCAAAAGCAAAAGTACAAGCCATGAGCCAAAGTACTAGCCAAGGGCCAGAGTACTAGCCAAGAGCCAAAGTACTAGCCATGAGCAAAATTTCTAGCGAAGCAAAGTACTATTCAAGCAAAAGTACTAGCCATGAGCCAGAGTAATAGCCATGAGCCAGAGTACTAGCCAAGAGCTAAAGTACAAGCCAAAAGCAAAAGTACTAGGCAAGAAAGAGTACTAGCCATGAGCCAACGTACTAGCCAAAAGCCAGAATACTAGCCAAGAGTCAAAGTACGCGCCAAGAGCAAAAGTACTATCCAAGAGCAAAAGTACTATCCAAAAACAAAAGTACAGGCCAAGAGCTGGAGTACTAGCCCAGAGCAAAAGTACTAACCAAAGAAAGTACTACTCAAATTGGAGTACTAGCCAAGCTAAGGTCCTACTCAAAAACCAAATTACAAGCCAAGAGCAAAATTACAAGCCAAGAGCTGAAGTACTAGACGAGGTGGAGTACTAGCCAAGAGCCAAAGTGCTAGCCAAGAGCAAAAGTACAAGCCAAGAGCTGAAGTACTAGCCAAGCTGGAGTACTAGCCAAGAGCCAAAATACTAGCCAAGAACAAAGTACTAGCCAAGAGCCGAAGTACTAGTCGAGCTGGAGTACTAGCAGAGAGCCAACGTAAAGGCCAAGAGCAAAAGTACTAGCCAAGAGCCAAAGTGCTAGCCAAGAGCAAAATTACTAACCAAAGAAAGTACTACTCAAATTGGAGTACTAGCAAAGCTAAGGTACTAGTCAAGAACCAAAGTACTAGCCAAGAGCAAAAGTACAAGCCAAGAGCTGAAGTACTAGCCGAGCTGGAGTACTAGCCAAGAGCCAAAGTACTAGCCAAGAGCAAAAGTACTACTTAAATTTGAGTACTAGCCAATAACCAGAGTACTAGTCAACAGCCAAAGTGCTAGTCAAGAGCAAAAGTACTAGCCTAGCAAAAGTACTACCAATGAGCCTGAAGTACAAGCCAAGAGCCAGAGTACTAGCCAAAAGCAAAAGTACAAGCCATGAGCCAAAGTACTAGCCAAGGGCCAGAGTACTAGTCAAGAGCCAAAGTACTAGCCATGACCAAAATTTATTGCGAAGCAAAGTACTATTCAAGCAAAAGTTCTAGCCATGAGCCACAGTACTAGCCAAAAGCCAGAATACTAGCCAAGAGCCAGAATACGTGCCAAGAGCAAAAGTACTAGCCATGAGCGGAGTACTAGCCATGAGCCGAGGTACTAGCCAAGCTAAGGTACTAGCCAAGAACCAAAGTACTAGCCAAGAGTAAAAGTACTAGCCAAGCAAGAGTTCTAGCTAAAAGCTGAAGGACTACTCGAGCTGGAGTAGTAGCCCAAAGACGGAGTCAACAAGTACTACTCGAGCTGGAGAACTAGTCAAGAGCAAAAGTACTACCCATGAGCCTGAAGTACATGCCAAGAGCCTGAGTGCTAGCCAAGGGCCAGAGTACTAGTCAAGAGCCAGAGTACTAACCACAAGCAAAAGTACAAGCCATGAGCCAAAGTACTAGCTGATTTGGAATACTACCAAGTGCCAAAGTACTAGCCAAGCTGGAGTACTAGTCAAAAGCAAAATTACTAACCAAAGAAAGTACTACTCAAGTTGGAGTACTAGCCAAGCTAAGGTACTAGTCAAGAACCAAAGTACTAGCCAAGAGCAAAAGTACTACCCATGAGCCTGAAGTTCACGCCAAGAGCCAGAGTACTAGCAAAGGGCCAGACTACTAGCCAAAAGCAAAAGTACAAGCCATGAGCCAAAGTACTTGCCAAGGGCCAGAGTACTAGCCAAGAGCAAAAGTACTACCCATGAGCCGAAGTACTAGCCGTGAGCCGAGGTACTACCCAAGCTAAGGTACTAGTCAAGAACCAAAGTACGAGCCAAGAGCAAAAGTACTAGCCGAGCTGGAGTACTAACCAAGAGCCAACGTACTAGCCAAGAGCAAAAGTACAAGCCAAGTACCAAAGTACTAGCCGAGCTGGAGTACTAGCCAAGAGCCAAAGTACTAGCCAAGAGCAAAAGTACTAACCAAGGAAAGTACTACTCAAATTGGAGTATAAGCCAAGCTAAGGTACTAGTCAAGAACCAAAGTACTAGCCAAGAGCAAAAGTACAAGCCAAGAGCCGAAGTACTAGCCGAGCTGGAGTACTAGCCAAGAATAAAAGTACAAGCCAAGAGCCGAAGTACTAGTCGAGCTGGAGTACTAGCCAAGAGCCAAAGTACTAGCCAAGCTAAGGTACTAGTCAAGAACCAAAGTACTAGCCAAGAGCAAAAGTACAAGCCAAGAGCCGAAGTACTAGCCGAGCTGGAGTACTAGCCAAGAGCCAAAGTACTAGCCAAGAGCAAAAGTACTTACCAAAGAAAGTTCTACTCAAATTGGAGTACTAGCCAAGAGCCAAAGTACTACCTAAGAGCAAAAGTACTAGCCAATCTGGAGTACTAGCCAAAAGCCAACGTACTAGCCAAGAGCAAAAGTAAAAGCCGACCTGGAGTACTAGCCAAGGACCAAAGTACTAGCCAAGTGCAAAAGTAGAAGCCAAGAGCCAAAGTACTAGATGAGCTGGAGTACTAGCCAAGAGCCAAAGGACTACTCAAATTGGAGTACTAGCTAAGAACCAGAGTACTAGCCAACAGCCAAATTGCTAGTCAAGAGCAAAAGTACAAGCAAAAGTACTACCCATGAGCCTGAAGTACAAGCCAAGAGCGAGAGTACTAGCCATGGGCCAGAATCCTAGCCAAGAGCCAAAGTACAAGCCATGAGCCAAACTACTAGCCAAGAGCAAAAGTACAAGCCAAGAGCAAAAGTACTAGCCGATCTGGAGTACTAACCAAGAACCAACGTTCTAGCCAAGAGCAAAAGTACAAGCCAAGAACCGAAGTACTAGCCGAGCTGGAGTACTAGCCAAGAGCCAAAGTACTAGCCAAGAGCAAAAGTACTAACCAAAGAAAGTACTACTCAAATTGGAGTAAGCCAAGCTAAGGTACTAGTCAAGAACCAAAGTACTAGCTGAGCTGGAGTACAAGCCAAGAGCCGAAGTACTAGCCGAGCTGGAGTACAAGCCAAGAGCCAAAGTACTAGCCAAAAGCAAAAGTACAAGCCATGAGCCAAAGTACTAGCCAAGGGCCAGAGTACTAGCCAAGGGCCAGAGTACTAGCCAAGGGCCAGAGTACTAGACAAGAGCCAAAGTACTAGCCATGAGCAACATTTCTAGCGAAGCAAAGTACTATTCAAGCAAAAGTACTAGCCATGAGCCAGAGTAATAGCCATGAGCCAGAGTACTAGCCAAGAGCTAAAGTACTAGCCAAAAGCAAAAGTACTAGGCAAGAAAGAGTACTAGCCATGAGCCAACGTACTAGCCAAAAGCCAGAATACTAGCCAAGAGTCAAAGTACGTGCCAAGAGCAAAAGTACTATCCAAGAGCAAAAGTACTATCCAAAAACAAAAGTACAGGCCAAGAGCTGGAGTACTAGCTCAGAGCAAAAGTACTAACCAAAGAAAGTACTACTCAAATTGGAGTACTAGCCAAGCTAAGGTCCTACTCAAAAACCAAATTACAAGCCAAGAGCAAAATTACAAGCCAAGAGCTGAAGTACTAGCCAAGCTGGAGTACTAGCTTAGAGCCAAAATACTAGCCAAGAACAAAGTACTAGCCAAGAGCCGAAGTACTAGTCGAGCTGGAGTACTAGCAGAGAGCCAACGTAAAGGCCAAGAGCAAAAGTACTAGCCAAGAGCCAAAGTGCTAGCCAAGAGCAAAATTACTAACCAAAGAAAGTACTACTCAAATTGGAGTACTAGCAAAGCTAAGGTACTAGTCAAGAACCAAAGTACTAGCCAAGAGCAAAAGTACAAGCCAAGAGCTGAAGTACTAGCCGAGCTGGAGTACTAGCCAAGAGCCAAAGTACTAGCCAAGAGCAAAAGTACTACTTAAATTTGAGTACTAGCCAATAACCAGAGTACTAGTCAACAGCCAAAGTGCTAGTCAAGAGCAAAAGTACTAGCCTAGCAAAAGTACTACCAATGAGCCTGAAGTACAAGCCAAGAGCCAGAGTACTAGCCAAAAGCAAAAGTACAAGCCATGAGCCAAAGTACTAGCCAAGGGCCAGAGTACTAGTCAAGAGCCAAAGTACTAGCCATGACCAAAATTTATTGCGAAGCAAAGTACTATTCAAGCAAAAGTTCTAGCCATGAGCCACAGTACTAGCCAAAAGCCAGAATACTAGCCAAGAGCCAGAATACGTGCCAAGAGCAAAAGTACTAGCCATGAGCGGAGTACTAGCCATGAGCCGAGGTACTAGCCAAGCTAAGGTATTAGCCAAGAACCAAAGTACTAGCCAAGAGTAAAAGTACTAGCCAAGCAAGAGTTCTAGCTAAAAGCTGAAGGACTACTCGAGCTGGAGTAGTAGCCCAAAGACGGAGTCAACAAGTACTACTCGAGCTGGAGAACTAGTCAAGAGCAAAAGTACTACCCATGAGCCTGAAGTACATGCCAAGAGCCTGAGTGCTAGCCAAGGGCCAGAGTACTAGTCAAGAGCCAGAGTACTAACCACAAGCAAAAGTACAAGCCATGAGCCAAAGTACTAGCTGATTTGGAATACTACCAAGTGCCAAAGTACTAGCCAAGCTGGAGTACTAGTCAAAAGCAAAATTACTAACCAAAGAAAGTACTACTCAAGTTGGAGTACTAGCCAAGCTAAGGTACTAGTCAAGAACCAAAGTACTAGCCAAGAGCAAAAGTACTACCCATGAGCCTGAAGTTCACGCCAAGAGCCAGAGTACTAGCAAAGGGCCAGACTACTAGCCAAAAGCAAAAGTACAAGCCATGAGCCAAAGTACTTGCCAAGGGCCAGAGTACTAGCCAAGAGCAAAAGTACTACCCATGAGCCGAAGTACTAGCCGTGAGCCGAGGTACTACCCAAGCTAAGGTACTAGTCAAGAACCAAAGTACGAGCCAAGAGCAAAAGTACTAGCCGAGCTGGAGTACTAACCAAGAGCCAACGTACTAGCCAAGAGCAAAAGTACAAGCCAAGTACCAAAGTACTAGCCGAGCTGGAGTACTAGCCAAGAGCCAAAGTACTAGCCAAGAGCAAAAGTACTAACCAAGGAAAGTACTACTCAAATTGGAGTATAAGCCAAGCTAAGGTACTAGTCAAGAACCAAAGTACTAGCCAAGAGCAAAAGTACAAGCCAAGAGCCGAAGTACTAGCCGAGCTGGAGTACTAGCCAAGAATAAAAGTACAAGCCAAGAGCCGAAGTACTAGTCGAGCTGGAGTACTAGCCAAGAGCCAAAGTACTAGCCAAGCTAAGGTACTAGTCAAGAACCAAAGTACTAGCCAAGAGCAAAAGTACAAGCCAAGAGCCGAAGTACTAGCCGAGCTGGAGTACTAGCCAAGAGCCAAAGTACTAGCCAAGAGCAAAAGTACTTACCAAAGAAAGTTCTACTCAAATTGGAGTACTAGCCAAGAGCCAAAGTACTACCTAAGAGCAAAAGTACTAGCCAATCTGGAGTACTAGCCAAAAGCCAACGTACTAGCCAAGAGCAAAAGTAAAAGCCGACCTGGAGTACTAGCCAAGGACCAAAGTACTAGCCAAGTGCAAAAGTAGAAGCCAAGAGCCAAAGTACTAGATGAGCTGGAGTACTAGCCAAGAGCCAAAGGACTACTCAAATTGGAGTACTAGCTAAGAACCAGAGTACTAGCCAACAGCCAAATTGCTAGTCAAGAGCAAAAGTACAAGCAAAAGTACTACCCATGAGCCTGAAGTACAAGCCAAGAGCGAGAGTACTAGCCATGGGCCAGAATCCTAGCCAAGAGCCAAAGTACAAGCCATGAGCCAAACTACTAGCCAAGAGCAAAAGTACAAGCCAAGAGCAAAAGTACTAGCCGATCTGGAGTACTAACCAAGAACCAACGTTCTAGCCAAGAGCAAAAGTACAAGCCAAGAACCGAAGTACTAGCCGAGCTGGAGTACTAGCCAAGAGCCAAAGTACTAGCCAAGAGCAAAAGTACTAACCAAAGAAAGTACTACTCAAATTGGAGTAAGCCAAGCTAAGGTACTAGTCAAGAACCAAAGTACTAGCTGAGCTGGAGTACAAGCCAAGAGCCGAAGTACTAGCCGAGCTGGAGTACAAGCCAAGAGCCAAAGTACTAGCCAAAAGCAAAAGTACAAGCCATGAGCCAAAGTACTAGCCAAGGGCCAGAGTACTAGCCAAGGGCCAGAGTACTAGCCAAGGGCCAGAGTACTAGACAAGAGCCAAAGTACTAGCCATGAGCAACATTTCTAGCGAAGCAAAGTACTATTCAAGCAAAAGTACTAGCCATGAGCCAGAGTAATAGCCATGAGCCAGAGTACTAGCCAAGAGCTAAAGTACTAGCCAAAAGCAAAAGTACTAGGCAAGAAAGAGTACTAGCCATGAGCCAACGTACTAGCCAAAAGCCAGAATACTAGCCAAGAGTCAAAGTACGTGCCAAGAGCAAAAGTACTATCCAAGAGCAAAAGTACTATCCAAAAACAAAAGTACAGGCCAAGAGCTGGAGTACTAGCTCAGAGCAAAAGTACTAACCAAAGAAAGTACTACTCAAATTGGAGTACTAGCCAAGCTAAGGTCCTACTCAAAAACCAAATTACAAGCCAAGAGCAAAATTACAAGCCAAGAGCTGAAGTACTAGCCAAGCTGGAGTACTAGCTTAGAGCCAAAATACTAGCCAAGAACAAAGTACTAGCCAAGAGCCGAAGTACTAGTCGAGCTGGAGTACTAGCAGAGAGCCAACGTTAAGGCCAAGAGCAAAAGTACTAGCCAAGAGCCAAAGTGCTAGCCAAGAGCAAAATTACTAACCAAAGAAAGTACTACTCAAATTGGAGTACTAGCAAAGCTAAGGTACTAGTCAAGAACCAAAGTACTAGCCAAGAGCAAAAGTACTACTAAAATTGGAGTACTAGCCAAGAACCAGAGTACTATCCAAAAGCCAAAGTGCTAGCCAAGAGCAAAAGTACTAGCCAAGCAAAAGTACTACCCATGACCCTGAAGTACAAGCCAAGCCCCTGAGTACTAGCCATGGGCCAGAGTCCTAGCCAACAGCCAAAGTACAAGCCATGAGCCAAAGTACAAGCCCTGAGCCAGAGTACTAGCCAAGAACAAAAGTATTACCAATGAGCCAAAGTACTAGCCATGAGCCGAGGTACTAGCCAAGCTTAGGTACTAGTCAATAACTAAACTACTAGCCAAGAGCAAAAGTACTAGCCGAGCTGGAGTACAAACCAAGAGCCAACGTACTAGCCAAATGCAAAAGTACAAGCCAAGAACCGAAGTACTAGCCGAGCTGGAGTACTAGCCAAGAGCCAAAGTACTAGCCAAGAACAAAAGTACAAGCCAAGAGCCGAAGTACTAATCGAGCTGGAGTACTAGCAGAGAGCCAACGTAAAAGCCAAGAGCAAAAGTACAAGCCAAGAGCTGAAGTACTAGCCGAGCTGGAGTACTAGCCAAGAGCCAAAGTGCTAGCCAAGAGCAAAAGTACAAGCCAAGAGCTGAAGTACTAGCCAAGCTGGAGTACTAGCCAAGAGCCAAAATACTAGCCAAGAACAAAGTACTAGCCAAGAGCCGAAGTACTAGTCGAGCTGGAGTACTAGCAGAGAGCCAACGTAAAGGCCAAGAGCAAAAGTACTAGCCAAGAGCCAAAGTGCTAGCCAAGAGCAAAATTACTAACCAAAGAAAGTACTACTCAAATTGGAGTACTAGCAAAGCTAAGGTACTAGTCAAGAACCAAAGTACTAGCCAAGAGCAAAAGTACAAGCCAAGAGCTGAAGTACTAGCCGAGCTGGAGTACTAGCCAAGAGCCAAAGTACTAGCCAAGAGCAAAAGTACTACTTAAATTTGAGTACTAGCCAATAACCAGAGTACTAGTCAACAGCCAAAGTGCTAGTCAAGAGCAAAAGTACTAGCCTAGCAAAAGTACTACCAATGAGCCTGAAGTACAAGCCAAGAGCCAGAGTACTAGCCAAAAGCAAAAGTACAAGCCATGAGCCAAAGTACTAGCCAAGGGCCAGAGTACTAGTCAAGAGCCAAAGTACTAGCCATGACCAAAATTTATTGCGAAGCAAAGTACTATTCAAGCAAAAGTTCTAGCCATGAGCCACAGTACTAGCCAAAAGCCAGAATACTAGCCAAGAGCCAGAATACGTGCCAAGAGCAAAAGTACTAGCCATGAGCGGAGTACTAGCCATGAGCCGAGGTACTAGCCAAGCTAAGGTACTAGCCAAGAACCAAAGTACTAGCCAAGAGTAAAAGTACTAGCCAAGCAAGAGTTCTAGCTAAAAGCTGAAGGACTACTCGAGCTGGAGTAGTAGCCCAAAGACGGAGTCAACAAGTACTACTCGAGCTGGAGAACTAGTCAAGAGCAAAAGTACTACCCATGAGCCTGAAGTACATGCCAAGAGCCTGAGTGCTAGCCAAGGGCCAGAGTACTAGTCAAGAGCCAGAGTACTAACCACAAGCAAAAGTACAAGCCATGAGCCAAAGTACTAGCTGATTTGGAATACTACCAAGTGCCAAAGTACTAGCCAAGCTGGAGTACTAGTCAAAAGCAAAATTACTAACCAAAGAAAGTACTACTCAAGTTGGAGTACTAGCCAAGCTAAGGTACTAGTCAAGAACCAAAGTACTAGCCAAGAGCAAAAGTACTACCCATGAGCCTGAAGTTCACGCCAAGAGCCAGAGTACTAGCAAAGGGCCAGACTACTAGCCAAAAGCAAAAGTACAAGCCATGAGCCAAAGTACTTGCCAAGGGCCAGAGTACTAGCCAAGAGCAAAAGTACTACCCATGAGCCGAAGTACTAGCCGTGAGCCGAGGTACTACCCAAGCTAAGGTACTAGTCAAGAACCAAAGTACGAGCCAAGAGCAAAAGTACTAGCCGAGCTGGAGTACTAACCAAGAGCCAACGTACTAGCCAAGAGCAAAAGTACAAGCCAAGTACCAAAGTACTAGCCGAGCTGGAGTACTAGCCAAGAGCCAAAGTACTAGCCAAGAGCAAAAGTACTAACCAAGGAAAGTACTACTCAAATTGGAGTATAAGCCAAGCTAAGGTACTAGTCAAGAACCAAAGTACTAGCCAAGAGCAAAAGTACAAGCCAAGAGCCGAAGTACTAGCCGAGCTGGAGTACTAGCCAAGAATAAAAGTACAAGCCAAGAGCCGAAGTACTAGTCGAGCTGGAGTACTAGCCAAGAGCCAAAGTACTAGCCAAGCTAAGGTACTAGTCAAGAACCAAAGTACTAGCCAAGAGCAAAAGTACAAGCCAAGAGCCGAAGTACTAGCCGAGCTGGAGTACTAGCCAAGAGCCAAAGTACTAGCCAAGAGCAAAAGTACTTACCAAAGAAAGTTCTACTCAAATTGGAGTACTAGCCAAGAGCCAAAGTACTACCTAAGAGCAAAAGTACTAGCCAATCTGGAGTACTAGCCAAAAGCCAACGTACTAGCCAAGAGCAAAAGTAAAAGCCGACCTGGAGTACTAGCCAAGGACCAAAGTACTAGCCAAGTGCAAAAGTAGAAGCCAAGAGCCAAAGTACTAGATGAGCTGGAGTACTAGCCAAGAGCCAAAGGACTACTCAAATTGGAGTACTAGCTAAGAACCAGAGTACTAGCCAACAGCCAAATTGCTAGTCAAGAGCAAAAGTACAAGCAAAAGTACTACCCATGAGCCTGAAGTACAAGCCAAGAGCGAGAGTACTAGCCATGGGCCAGAATCCTAGCCAAGAGCCAAAGTACAAGCCATGAGCCAAACTACTAGCCAAGAGCAAAAGTACAAGCCAAGAGCAAAAGTACTAGCCGATCTGGAGTACTAACCAAGAACCAACGTTCTAGCCAAGAGCAAAAGTACAAGCCAAGAACCGAAGTACTAGCCGAGCTGGAGTACTAGCCAAGAGCCAAAGTACTAGCCAAGAGCAAAAGTACTAACCAAAGAAAGTACTACTCAAATTGGAGTAAGCCAAGCTAAGGTACTAGTCAAGAACCAAAGTACTAGCTGAGCTGGAGTACAAGCCAAGAGCCGAAGTACTAGCCGAGCTGGAGTACAAGCCAAGAGCCAAAGTACTAGCCAAAAGCAAAAGTACAAGCCATGAGCCAAAGTACTAGCCAAGGGCCAGAGTACTAGCCAAGGGCCAGAGTACTAGCCAAGGGCCAGAGTACTAGACAAGAGCCAAAGTACTAGCCATGAGCAACATTTCTAGCGAAGCAAAGTACTATTCAAGCAAAAGTACTAGCCATGAGCCAGAGTAATAGCCATGAGCCAGAGTACTAGCCAAGAGCTAAAGTACTAGCCAAAAGCAAAAGTACTAGGCAAGAAAGAGTACTAGCCATGAGCCAACGTACTAGCCAAAAGCCAGAATACTAGCCAAGAGTCAAAGTACGTGCCAAGAGCAAAAGTACTATCCAAGAGCAAAAGTACTATCCAAAAACAAAAGTACAGGCCAAGAGCTGGAGTACTAGCTCAGAGCAAAAGTACTAACCAAAGAAAGTACTACTCAAATTGGAGTACTAGCCAAGCTAAGGTCCTACTCAAAAACCAAATTACAAGCCAAGAGCAAAATTACAAGCCAAGAGCTGAAGTACTAGCCAAGCTGGAGTACTAGCTTAGAGCCAAAATACTAGCCAAGAACAAAGTACTAGCCAAGAGCCGAAGTACTAGTCGAGCTGGAGTACTAGCAGAGAGCCAACGTAAAGGCCAAGAGCAAAAGTACTAGCCAAGAGCCAAAGTGCTAGCCAAGAGCAAAATTACTAACCAAAGAAAGTACTACTCAAATTGGAGTACTAGCAAAGCTAAGGTACTAGTCAAGAACCAAAGTACTAGCCAAGAGCAAAAGTACAAGCCAAGAGCTGAAGTACTAGCCGAGCTGGAGTACTAGCCAAGAGCCAAAGTACTAGCCAAGAGCAAAAGTACTACTTAAATTTGAGTACTAGCCAATAACCAGAGTACTAGTCAACAGCCAAAGTGCTAGTCAAGAGCAAAAGTACTAGCCTAGCAAAAGTACTACCAATGAGCCTGAAGTACAAGCCAAGAGCCAGAGTACTAGCCAAAAGCAAAAGTACAAGCCATGAGCCAAAGTACTAGCCAAGGGCCAGAGTACTAGTCAAGAGCCAAAGTACTAGCCATGACCAAAATTTATTGCGAAGCAAAGTACTATTCAAGCAAAAGTTCTAGCCATGAGCCACAGTACTAGCCAAAAGCCAGAATACTAGCCAAGAGCCAGAATACGTGCCAAGAGCAAAAGTACTAGCCATGAGCGGAGTACTAGCCATGAGCCGAGGTACTAGCCAAGCTAAGGTACTAGCCAAGAACCAAAGTACTAGCCAAGAGTAAAAGTACTAGCCAAGCAAGAGTTCTAGCTAAAAGCTGAAGGACTACTCGAGCTGGAGTAGTAGCCCAAAGACGGAGTCAACAAGTACTACTCGAGCTGGAGAACTAGTCAAGAGCAAAAGTACTACCCATGAGCCTGAAGTACATGCCAAGAGCCTGAGTGCTAGCCAAGGGCCAGAGTACTAGTCAAGAGCCAGAGTACTAACCACAAGCAAAAGTACAAGCCATGAGCCAAAGTACTAGCTGATTTGGAATACTACCAAGTGCCAAAGTACTAGCCAAGCTGGAGTACTAGTCAAAAGCAAAATTACTAACCAAAGAAAGTACTACTCAAGTTGGAGTACTAGCCAAGCTAAGGTACTAGTCAAGAACCAAAGTACTAGCCAAGAGCAAAAGTACTACCCATGAGCCTGAAGTTCACGCCAAGAGCCAGAGTACTAGCAAAGGGCCAGACTACTAGCCAAAAGCAAAAGTACAAGCCATGAGCCAAAGTACTTGCCAAGGGCCAGAGTACTAGCCAAGAGCAAAAGTACTACCCATGAGCCGAAGTACTAGCCGTGAGCCGAGGTACTACCCAAGCTAAGGTACTAGTCAAGAACCAAAGTACGAGCCAAGAGCAAAAGTACTAGCCGAGCTGGAGTACTAACCAAGAGCCAACGTACTAGCCAAGAGCAAAAGTACAAGCCAAGTACCAAAGTACTAGCCGAGCTGGAGTACTAGCCAAGAGCCAAAGTACTAGCCAAGAGCAAAAGTACTAACCAAGGAAAGTACTACTCAAATTGGAGTATAAGCCAAGCTAAGGTACTAGTCAAGAACCAAAGTACTAGCCAAGAGCAAAAGTACAAGCCAAGAGCCGAAGTACTAGCCGAGCTGGAGTACTAGCCAAGAATAAAAGTACAAGCCAAGAGCCGAAGTACTAGTCGAGCTGGAGTACTAGCCAAGAGCCAAAGTACTAGCCAAGCTAAGGTACTAGTCAAGAACCAAAGTACTAGCCAAGAGCAAAAGTACAAGCCAAGAGCCGAAGTACTAGCCGAGCTGGAGTACTAGCCAAGAGCCAAAGTACTAGCCAAGAGCAAAAGTACTTACCAAAGAAAGTTCTACTCAAATTGGAGTACTAGCCAAGAGCCAAAGTACTACCTAAGAGCAAAAGTACTAGCCAATCTGGAGTACTAGCCAAAAGCCAACGTACTAGCCAAGAGCAAAAGTAAAAGCCGACCTGGAGTACTAGCCAAGGACCAAAGTACTAGCCAAGTGCAAAAGTAGAAGCCAAGAGCCAAAGTACTAGATGAGCTGGAGTACTAGCCAAGAGCCAAAGGACTACTCAAATTGGAGTACTAGCTAAGAACCAGAGTACTAGCCAACAGCCAAATTGCTAGTCAAGAGCAAAAGTACAAGCAAAAGTACTACCCATGAGCCTGAAGTACAAGCCAAGAGCGAGAGTACTAGCCATGGGCCAGAATCCTAGCCAAGAGCCAAAGTACAAGCCATGAGCCAAACTACTAGCCAAGAGCAAAAGTACAAGCCAAGAGCAAAAGTACTAGCCGATCTGGAGTACTAACCAAGAACCAACGTTCTAGCCAAGAGCAAAAGTACAAGCCAAGAACCGAAGTACTAGCCGAGCTGGAGTACTAGCCAAGAGCCAAAGTACTAGCCAAGAGCAAAAGTACTAACCAAAGAAAGTACTACTCAAATTGGAGTAAGCCAAGCTAAGGTACTAGTCAAGAACCAAAGTACTAGCTGAGCTGGAGTACAAGCCAAGAGCCGAAGTACTAGCCGAGCTGGAGTACAAGCCAAGAGCCAAAGTACTAGCCAAAAGCAAAAGTACAAGCCATGAGCCAAAGTACTAGCCAAGGGCCAGAGTACTAGCCAAGGGCCAGAGTACTAGCCAAGGGCCAGAGTACTAGACAAGAGCCAAAGTACTAGCCATGAGCAACATTTCTAGCGAAGCAAAGTACTATTCAAGCAAAAGTACTAGCCATGAGCCAGAGTAATAGCCATGAGCCAGAGTACTAGCCAAGAGCTAAAGTACTAGCCAAAAGCAAAAGTACTAGGCAAGAAAGAGTACTAGCCATGAGCCAACGTACTAGCCAAAAGCCAGAATACTAGCCAAGAGTCAAAGTACGTGCCAAGAGCAAAAGTACTATCCAAGAGCAAAAGTACTATCCAAAAACAAAAGTACAGGCCAAGAGCTGGAGTACTAGCTCAGAGCAAAAGTACTAACCAAAGAAAGTACTACTCAAATTGGAGTACTAGCCAAGCTAAGGTCCTACTCAAAAACCAAATTACAAGCCAAGAGCAAAATTACAAGCCAAGAGCTGAAGTACTAGCCAAGCTGGAGTACTAGCTTAGAGCCAAAATACTAGCCAAGAACAAAGTACTAGCCAAGAGCCGAAGTACTAGTCGAGCTGGAGTACTAGCAGAGAGCCAACGTTAAGGCCAAGAGCAAAAGTACTAGCCAAGAGCCAAAGTGCTAGCCAAGAGCAAAATTACTAACCAAAGAAAGTACTACTCAAATTGGAGTACTAGCAAAGCTAAGGTACTAGTCAAGAACCAAAGTACTAGCCAAGAGCAAAAGTACTACTAAAATTGGAGTACTAGCCAAGAACCAGAGTACTATCCAAAAGCCAAAGTGCTAGCCAAGAGCAAAAGTACTAGCCAAGCAAAAGTACTACCCATGACCCTGAAGTACAAGCCAAGCCCCTGAGTACTAGCCATGGGCCAGAGTCCTAGCCAACAGCCAAAGTACAAGCCATGAGCCAAAGTACAAGCCCTGAGCCAGAGTACTAGCCAAGAACAAAAGTATTACCAATGAGCCAAAGTACTAGCCATGAGCCGAGGTACTAGCCAAGCTTAGGTACTAGTCAATAACTAAACTACTAGCCAAGAGCAAAAGTACTAGCCGAGCTGGAGTACAAACCAAGAGCCAACGTACTAGCCAAATGCAAAAGTACAAGCCAAGAACCGAAGTACTAGCCGAGCTGGAGTACTAGCCAAGAGCCAAAGTACTAGCCAAGAACAAAAGTACAAGCCAAGAGCCGAAGTACTAATCGAGCTGGAGTACTAGCAGAGAGCCAACGTAAAAGCCAAGAGCAAAAGTACAAGCCAAGAGCCGAAGTACTAGCCGAGCTGGAGTACTAGTACAAGCCAAGAGCTGAAGTACTAGCCGAACTGGAGTACTAGCCAAGAGCCAAAGTACTAGCCAAGAGCAAAAGTACTACTTAAATTTGAGTACTAGCCAATAACCAGAGTACTAGTCAACAGCCAAAGTGCTAGTCAAGAGCAAAAGTACTAGCCTAGCAAAAGTACTACCAATGAGCCTGAAGTACAAGCCAAGAGCCAGAGTACTAGCCAAAAGCAAAAGTACAAGCCATGAGCCAAAGTACTAGCCAAGGGCCAGAGTACTAGTCAAGAGCCAAAGTACTAGCCATGACCAAAATTTATTGCGAAGCAAAGTACTATTCAAGCAAAAGTTCTAGCCATGAGCCACAGTACTAGCCAAAAGCCAGAATACTAGCCAAGAGCCAGAATACGTGCCAAGAGCAAAAGTACTAGCCATGAGCGGAGTACTAGCCATGAGCCGAGGTACTAGCCAAGCTAAGGTACTAGCCAAGAACCAAAGTACTAGCCAAGAGTAAAAGTACTAGCCAAGCAAGAGTTCTAGCTAAAAGCTGAAGGACTACTCGAGCTGGAGTAGTAGCCCAAAGACGGAGTCAACAAGTACTACTCGAGCTGGAGAACTAGTCAAGAGCAGTACTACCCATGAGCCTGAAGTACATGCCAAGAGCCTGAGTGCTAGCCAAGGGCCAGAGTACTAGTCAAGAGCCAGAGTACTAACCACAAGCAAAAGTACAAGCCATGAGCCAAAGTACTAGCTGATTTGGAGTACTACCAAGTGCCAAAGTACTAGCCAAGCTGGAGTACTAGTCAAAAGCAAAATTACTAACCAAAGAAAGTACTACTCAAGTTGGAGTACTAGCCAAGCTAAGGTACTAGTCAAGAACCAAAGTACTAGCCAAGAGCAAAAGTACTACCAATGAGCCTGAAGTTCACGCCAAGAGCCAGAGTACTAGCAAAGGGCCAGACTACTAGCCAAAAGCAAAAGTACAAGCCATGAGCCAAAGTACTTGCCAAGGGCCAGAGTACTAGCCAAGAGCAAAAGTACTACCCATGAGCCGAAGTACTAGCCATGAGCCAAGGTACTACCCAAGCTAAGGTACTAGTCAAGAACCAAAGTACGAGCCAAGAGCAAAAGTACTAGCCGAGCTGGAGTACTAGACAAGAGCCAAAGTACTAGCCAAGAGCAAAAGTACTTACCAAAGAAAGTATTACTCAAATTGGAGTACTAGCCAAGCTAAGGTACTAGTCAAGAGCCAGTGTACTAGCCAAGAGCAAAAGTACAAGCCAAGAGCCGAAGTACTAGCCGACCTGGAGTATGAGCCAAGACACAAAGAATTAGTCAAGTGCAAAAATAGAAGCCAAGAGCCGAAGTACTAGATGAGCTGGAGTACTAGAAAAGAGCCAAAGGACTTCTCAAATTGGAGTACTAGCTAAGAACCAGAGTACTAGCCAACAGCCAAAGTGCTAGCCAAGAGCAAAAGTACTAGCCAGGCAAAAGTACTACCCATGAGCCTGAAGTACTAGCCAAGCTGGAGTACTAGCCAAGAGCCAACGTAAAAGCCAAGAGCAAAAGTACAAGCCAAAACCCTAGTACTAGCAGAGCTGGAGTACTAGCCAAGAGCAAAAGTGCTAGCCAAGATCAATAGTACTAACCAAAGAAAGTACTACTCAAATTGGAGTACTAGCCAAGCTAAGGTACTAGTCAAGAACCAAAGTACTAGCCACGAGCAAAAGTACAAGCAAGAGCCGAAGCACTAGCCGAGCTGGAGTACTAGCCAAGAGCCAAAGTACTAGCCAAGAGCCAAAGTACTAGCCAAGAGCAAAAGTTGAAGCCAAGAGCAAAAGTTGAAGCCAAGAGCAAAAGTACTAGCCAAGACCAATAGTACTAGCCAAGACCAATAGTACTAGCCAAGTGCAAAAGTACTACCCATGAGCCTAAAGTACAAGCCAAGAGCCAGAGTACTAGCCAAGGGCCAGAGTACTGGCCAAGAACAAAATTACTACCAATGAGCCGAAGTACTAGCCGTGAGCCGAGGTACTAGCCAAGCTAAGGTACTAGTCAAGAACTAAACTACTAGCCAAGAGCAAAAGTACAAGCCAAGAGCAAAAGTACTAGCTGAGCTGGAGTACTAACCAAGAGCCAACGTAGTAGCCAAGAGCAAAAGTACTGTCACGATTCCAGGAACCCAACACGCTAACAGACACACACACACAGAAAAGGTGCCGTACCGGACCTTAGAGTGGCCGGGCTAAGCACACACAGAATAGTCAGGAGACAAGCCGAGTCAGGGGAACCAGAAGACAGGATAACGATAAACAAGCCGAGGTCAAAGGGGTAGGAGAAAGACACAAAGTCAGTATAACAAGCCAGAGAGTACGTAACCAGAAATCACAAGTTCAGAATCAATACTATACAGCAAAGACCACAACAGGGCAGGGAGGAACGGGAAAGGTAAGTATAAATACCCTAGGTTTAATTCTGATTGTATAACTTCCAATCAGAATTAACAATCACACGTGGGAGATATGTGATTGTGGTACTGTTGCTTTAACGCCGGGTCACTCACGTAGAGGAGACGCCGCTCGCCGACAGGTAGGAGGAGGGGAGACCGCAGGCGGCGATGGACTGAGGGTGAGTGCTGCAAGTTGCGAGCAGCCTCCCCTCCTAGCCGCCCGCGGACCCCTGACATAACCACCCTCGAGGACCGCCCAACGAGCGGGAAGCCGAAGGCTTCAAAGGAAACCGCGCATGAAAGGAGCGTACCAAAGAGGGCGCGTTCACGTCAGAGGCAGAAACCCAGGACCGCTCCTCAGGGCCGTATCCCTTCCAGTCAACCAGATATTGCAAGCGACCCCGAGAAAAACGAGAATCAAGCAGGGCAGCCACTTCGAACACGTCACTAGAGACAGCGCGGAGGGAATCCGGACGCCTGAGAGGACCAGAGAATCGATTACAGAGCAGGGTCTTCAAAAGGGAGGTGTGAAAAGTGTTAGGAATACGAATGGAAGGAGGTAAGGCCAGGGAGTAGGACACAGGATTGACCCTACGCAATACCTTGTAGGGGCCAAGGAACCTGGGCGCGAATTTCATCGAGGGGACCCTGAGGCGGAGATTCTTAGAGGACAACCAAACCCTATCACCCGGAACATAAGAAGGAGCAGCACCTATACGACGATCAGCAAATCTCTTCTACAGTAACAGCCACTCGAGAAAGAGTAGCATGGACCTGATCCCACATCTTCCGTAAGGAGGTTAGGTGCTCGTCCAAAGCGGGTATTCCCTTATCGGAGAATACGCCGGGAAGGACAGAGGGTTGGAACCCATAAGCAACCAAAAAAGGACTTAAGCCAGTGGACGAATGAGTCACAGTGTTTCTGGCGAATTCAGCCCAGGGAAGGAGGTGAGACCAGTTGTCCTGGTGTGCATTTGTGAAGCAGCGTAAATACAACTCCACAGATTGATTCGCCCGTTCGGCAGCTCCATTGGATTGTGGATGATAGGAGGAGGTAAATGACAAGGAAATCCCCATCTCAGCACAAAAGCCCCTCCAAAACCGAGAGACAAATTGAGGACCCCTGTCGGATACGATATCCTGTGGTATACCATGCAAGCGGAAAACCTCGTTGGCAAACACCCGAGCCAACTGAACCGCAGAAGGTAGCTTTTTGAGTGGAATAAAGTGTGCCATCTTAGAGAACCTATCAGTCACAGTCAAAATTACTGTCATTCCATCGGATGAAGGAAGATCCACAATAAAGTCCATGGATAAGTGGGTCCATGGTTTCTTGGGTACGGATAGAGGCATCAGGAGGCCCGGGGGTTTAACAGTAGGGGACTTACACTGTGCACAAACACAACAAGCCTGCACATAATCCACTACGTCTTGCTTAAGTGAAGGCCACCAAAATTGTTGAAGGAGACCCTTGTATGTTTTGGTAACCCCTGGGTGACCAGCCGTTTTGGCGGTGTGAAATAAAACTAACAATTTCTTTCTATCTTTTTCTTTCACGTATAATCTATCAACAGGTGTCTCAGAGGGTGCTTGGGTTTGGTATGCCTTGATCAGTCATTTCTCCTCTCACTAAACTGACTAAAAAGGGTTTGCACCCCAGGGTTTAGCTGTAGGCACATTGAGTAAACAAACGGGACGTAAACGGACCATACAGTCTTGTTGACAGGATTCCCCCCAGGAGAGTATATCCAAACAACCCCAATCAAGTACCGGGTTATGCTTAACTAACCAGGGGAAGCCCAGTATGATGGAAGCTGTAGGGGAGTCAATTATTTGGAAGGTTATCCTTTCTTTGTGTAAGGCACCCACGGCCATAACCATTTCTTGGGTCTCATGGGTCACCAGAGGTTTCTCAAGTGGTCTACCATCTATGGCCTCAACGGCCAAGGGTGTGGCCTTTTGGATCAGATTCAAGACTGCGTTTTTAGCAAAGTTCTCATCGATAAAGTTATCTGCAGCACCTGAATCGATCAAGGCTTTAGTTGTAACCGTGGTTTGATTGACCAAAAGAGTAACCGTAATGAATGGTCTGGAGATGGACACATGAGGGGAAAAAACCATAACACCCGAGGCCGACCCCTCTCTAGGCCTTAGGTGCTGTAGTTTCCCTGTAAACTAGGACAGTTACTTCGGAGATGCCCCCTTTTACCACAATAACGGCACAAGCCCTCCCTTCTGCGGTACGTTCTTTCAGCTTCAGATAAGCCTACAGCACCTAATTGCATGGGTTCGGGAGGTTGTTGATTAGGGGGAGGTAATGCTAGTAGTGCATTACTGGGTAAAGCAGGTAACCCCTGTGTATTCATCCTTCTTTGACTACGCCTCTCTCTTATACGGTTGTCAATTAGAATGATATAATCTATTACATCATCCAGAAGAACAGGCAATTCCCTGGATGCTATTTCGTCTAATATGTAAGCGGCCAAACCCTCCTGAAAAGCTGTTACGAGAGAGTCGTTATTCCAAACCACTTCAGCTGCCAGAGTGCGGAATTCAATGGTATAATCCGCTACTGATCTACTGCCCTGTCGGATCCTAAGCAGAGCTTTGCCAGCAGAAGCAACCCGGCCGGGCTGATCAAACGTACGTTTGAAAGCTGTTAGAAAGTCTGCAAAGGACATTGGGGACTTGTTCTCCCACATGGGGTTGGCCCATGCTAGAGCTTTCCCTGACAAATGGTTGATCAGAAAAGCAATTTTAGTTCTGTCAGTGGGGTAGGAGCGCGGATTCATCACCAAATGAATATCAATTTGGTTGAGGAAACCACGGCACGATGCTGGATCACCGCTATAGCGCTGAGGTGGCGTCATGTGAACCATGTGAGCAGGAGCGGTTGCTGGATCAGAACTGGGTTCTGGCCCAGCAGCAACAACTTCTGGAACGGCAGGTTGCAAGTGGGCAGTACGAGCCAGTATGGTTTGTAAAGCCTGGGCAAACTGATCCATACGATGGTCTAAACCAGGGGTAGGCAACCTACGGCACTAGTGCCATGCACGGCACTCGAGGTGTCTTTGCACGGCACTCAAGGCTGCTAGAGCCAAACAGGCTCTGTCCTATCAGGAGTCCCAGTAAAACTTCAGATATCTGCTAATACGAAGAGGTGGTGAAGGACAATCCTCAATTTATGCATTGCAGCACATAAGTCACAGTAAGTGATCTCAGATCACTTCATCCCAGGACTTGTGAATGGGAATCCACACTGTATTAGAGCAGCTCGCAATTGTTGTTGCAGCTCCTGTCCTTAACTTGTACCTGGCTGGCCTGGTCCCCACTGGAACCCAGGGCAGCCACCCACACTGCTAGATATACACAGAAATGCAGAATAACTGCCCCCTCATACAAATAATACGAACAGCCCACAAACAAACATACACACAATCCGCACAAACGCAACACCACTAACAATCCACATACATGCACACAACCCCACATGCAGCCTCTCCCATGCAATACCCCAAACAGCCCCACACACTACCAAACACGCAATGTGACATATCCATCCACACAAACAATTCCACAAGCAGCTCCTATACACAGCCCACATTCATATGTATCATACTTGATACCACAAACTACCCCTGAACATATACAATATAATGACTCATATACGCACAAATACAACAATACAAAGCAATTACAGTATAAATAACACAAGCAGAATACGGCTGCATACACACCTCAATTTAAAAAATATAGGACCGGCACGCTAAGGGACATCACAATCCTATATCGGCACAGTTCTGCTACAAGGTTGCCTACCCCTGGTCTAAACCATCCATTCTAGCCTCCTGATTAACTAGGAGCTGTGGAATGTCAGCAGGTTCCATAATGGCCCTGTTGTAATGTCACGATTCCGGGAACCCAACACGCTAACAGACAAACACACACACAGAAAAGGTGCCGTACCGGACCTTAGAGTGGCCGGACTAAGCACACACAGAATAGTCAGGAGACGAGCCGAGTCAGGGGAACCAGAAGACAGGATAACGATAAACAAGCCGAGGTCAAAGGGGTAGGAGAAAGACACAAAGTCAGTATAACAAGCCAGAGAGTACGTAACCAGAAATCACAAGTTCAGAATCAATACTATACAGCAAAGACCACAACAGGGCAGGGAGGAACAGGAAAGGTAAGTATAAATACCCTAGGTTTAATTCTGATTGGATAACTTCCAATCAGAATTAACAATCACACGTGGGAGATATCTAAGCCTCCCACTGTGATTGTGGTACTGTTGCTTTAACGCCGGGTCACTCACGTGACCCCGGTGTTTGCATAAATTAACAACCTTCCAGCGTGCAGCGTTATACATTCTGCCGCTGGTGGGCGTGAAGGATGCGAGCGGCGAGCGGCGGAGAGGAGACGCCGCTCGCCGACAGGTAGGAGGAGGGGAGACCGCGGGCGGCGATGGACTGAGGGTGAGTGCTGCAAGTTGCGAGCAGCCTCCCCTCCTAGCCGCCCGCGGACCCCTGACAAGTACAAGCCAAGAACCAAAGTACTAGCCAAGAGCAAAAGTACTACCCGAAGAAAATACTACTCAAATTGGAGAAAAAGCCAAGCTAAGGTATTAGTCAAGAACCAAAGTACTAACCAAGAGCAAAAGTAAAAGCCTAGAGCCAGTACTAACAGAGCTGGAGTACTAGCCAAGAGCTAAAGTACTAGCCAAGAATTAAAGTACAAGCCATGAGCCAAAGTACTAGCCAAGGGCCAGAGTACTAGCCAAAAAGAAAAGTACTAGCCAAGAGCAAAAGTACAAGCCAAGAGCAAAAGTACTAGCCGAGCTGGAGTACTAACCAAGAGCCAACATTCTAGCCAAGAGCAAAAGTACAAGCCAAGAGCCGAAGTACTAGCCAAGCACCAAAGTACTAGCCAAGAGCAGGAGTACTAGCTGAGCATGAGCAGTAGCCAAGAGCTGAAGTACTAGCCGAGCTGGAGTACTAGCCAAGAACCAAAATACTAGCCAAGCTGAAGTACTAGCCAAGAGCATGAGTACTAGGTGAGCAGGAGTACTAGCTAAGAGCTGAAGTACTGCCTAAGAGCTGGAGTAATAGTCAAGAGCTAAAATACTAGCCGAGCTGGAGTACCAACCAAGCTTGAGTACTAGCTAAGAGGAGGAGTAGCTCCCAAGAGGTGGAGTACCATCCAAGAGCTGGAATACTAGACAAGCTGGAATACTAGCCTAGCAGGAGTACTATCCAAGAGAAAAAGTACTAGCCAAGAGCTGAAGTACCAGCCGAGCTGGAGTACTATCCAGGAGCTGGAGTACTAGCCGAGCTGGAGTATTAGCCAAGAGCTGAAGTACCAGCCTAAAGCTGAAGTACCAGCCGAGCTGGAGAACTACCAAAGAACTAGCCAAGAGCCGGGTACTACCCGAGCTGAAGTACTAGCCGAGCCGGAATACTACTACAGAGCATGAGTACTAGCTGAGCAGGAGTAGTAGCCAAGAGCCAAAGTAAGAGCTGAACTGGAGTACTAGCAAAGAGCCGAAGTATTACCCAAACTGGAGTATTAGCTAAGAGCAGAAGTACCAACATAGTTGGAGTAATAGCCAATATCACATTGCTGCCTGAAAGGAAAGCTGCAGCGGAATAGGCAGAGGGGACGGTACCTGCCTGGAAGAAGGGCTACAGAGGAATATGCAGAGGGGACGACATCTGCCTGGAAGAAGGGCTGCAGTGGATTAGGCAAAAGGGAAGATACCTGCCTGGTAGGAGACCTGCAACCTGGTCAGGTGGAAGAGCTCCAGAGAGACCACATTCAAGCCTTAGTGACTAGGGTTGAACCGCTCCAGGAAGCGAGCTGGGTGGAGGTACTCAGTCAGAGTACAGGAGCTCCGCCACAGACTGATTTCTGCAAGAGGTACTGTGGTGGCACACATTTGGAGGGTAATCAAGTTTCTTCTTCAACTTACAGTAAGTGATTTTACCAGTGTATTTTGACGTGTGCCTTGGTGTCAGTGTATGGATCTCTGCATGTCTGTCAGTGTGTGTGTGTCAGTGTATGGATCTCTGCATGTCTGTCAGTGCGTGTGTGTGTCAGTGTATGGATCTGTGTGTGCGTGAATCTTTGCATGTATGTCAGTATGTGTCAATGTAAACATGTCTGTGTGTCACCTGTGTGTATCTCTCATTATATTTCTGTGTATATATGTCTGAGGGCATCTTGTGGAAGCCACATAATTCACTGTGTTTAATTTGTGTATTTTTTTTCTCGTTATCTGTTCTTTCAATTGGATTTCTTATGGCTTCCAACATTGATCACGTGGATTGAAGAGATAAAGGAACAGGTACTCTAACACCTTCCATAATACTACTACTAATGGCATGTATTAAACCAGCACTGTTACCGTCTGTGTACTTCATCAAATTTGCAAAGACCACTGATGTTGAATCGCTGCTGGTGGGATGATGGATGGGGTCCCTACTTTGTCTCTTACTGGCTGGGGTCCCTACTGTACTTCTCTTAACTGGGTTGTAATTTCTGTGTAATACTTTATACTTATTTTAAAAAAAATGTATTTCCAATTTTAGATACAATGCACTCGGAATCCACATTGGATCCTGGAACTTCTCAGGTTTTGAATGTTGTTGAAAAGGTACTGTTTCTATTCTTTCTATTAAATTTTAGTTTAGCTAATTCTACAGCTGAACTGTCAACCACCCCTGAATATGATTATTTCACAAAGATAAAATCATTATAAAATACTCATTTTGACTGTGTTGGAGTTTCACAATAATCTCAGGAGATATACAGAGACAAAGCTGTCCCTACGTTGTCTCTGTATATCTCTTTACTGGGTTGGAATATAGTATAATTCCAACACAGTCAAAAAGTGTATTTCATAAAGATTCTATCTCTATGAAATAATCATATTTCAAGGGATGGGGTGATAGTGAAAATTAGTCCCTACTTTGTCTCTGTATATCTCTTGACTGGTTTTTAAATTGCTATGTCTATGAAGGATGTCATTGCTGTTCCCTCACACATGCATGATATTACAGTCAATTGTAATCAGGACCAGCCTTTGGCTTTTAGGCCTTTCACTCAGTCATCCCCCTTCATCCATGTATAGTGTGTGTGTATAGGGGAATTATTAAATGAATAATGATTTAAAAACAAATATTCATTCTTCCTTCCCTGTTGTTACCTTGTTGGGAGAGAGGCATGCTGATCTCTGGTGTTCCACTGTACTGGGAATCTGGTCTGCTCCTCCACCGGTTGCAGACCATGAGTAACTGTCTCGCGAGCTCGCACTTGCAGTGTCAGAGCTTTCCTGTGGTAATCCGCAGCAACGCTCTAAATGGCCTGGGCTAGGAAGACAGCTACTAATGGTCTTCAGCCAACAGAAGTGCAGGCCAGAGGTGCCATACTGCCTCTTCAGCATTACAGAGGGGCAGACTAAATATGTCACATAATACTGCGAGTTGTTATGCTTTGGAGCTCTGGATTTTCCTTATTTACCTTGACCTCTTTGGAATAAAAAACATTTATCACTGAACTCCACAGCAACAAAAAACCCTCACAGTACTAGGTGGTGTCTACCAGTTTATCACAGAACTCCCCAACAATAAAAGTCCCAGTAATATGTAATGTTAGAGTATGTCACAGAGCTCCACAACAATGCAACTACCAGTAATATGCCTATTAGTGTATCACAGAGCTCCCCAACTATAAAACACAGAGCAATGTGCGTTTTGTATGCTAGAGCTCCACGATAATACATATCACTATAATATGATGTAAAGTGTGTGTTGTTTGTGTGTGATATTTGTAATGGGTTTCTTGGCTGTGTACTGTGTGTGATGAGTATTTCATTCAGATAAAAATGTGCATGTATGCCCATGTGTATATTTTTGGAGAGTCACATGCACACAGTCCCACAGTCAGATGCACAGATTTATACATATACATTGTCATATACAGCAACATGCACACAGTCCCAGGCACATAGTCAAACTCACAGTTGCAGGTATATAGTCAAACATACAGGTACAGGCAGTCACACACAGGCACAGGCAGTCACACACATACACAGGTAGTGGAAGGCAGTCACACACAGGGCCGGCCTTAGGGGTGTGCGAGATGTGCGGCCGCACAGGGCGCCTTGGAGCAGGGGGCGCCGTGCGGCCGCACAGCCGGCTGGGATTAAAAAAAAAAAAAAATGTAACATGTGCGGCGGGGGCGGAGCTTACCGTGTGGCAGGGGCGGAGCTAATAGCGCCGGAAAACTGCTGCAGGGGAAGCAGGAAGGAGTCCCTGCTTCCCCACCAAACAGTCACCAGGAGCTGCACTGCCTCCACAATGAACTCCACAGGTAACTGTGTGATTGTCAGGTGAGTGTGTGTGACTCTCTGCCTGTGTGTATTACTCTCTGTGTGTGTGTATGACTGTCTGCCTCTGTGTGTCTGTCTGTGTGTATTACTGTCTGCCTGTGTGTGTGTGTGTGTGTGTGTATGACTGTCTGCCTGTGTGTGTGTGTGTGTGTGTGTATGACTGTCTGCCTCTGTGTGTCTGTGTGTATGACTGTGTGTGTGTCTGTGTGTATTACTCTCTGCCTCTGTGTGTGTGTCTGTGTGTATTACCTTCTGTGTCTGTGTGTGTCTGTGTGTGTGTGACTGTCTGCCTGTGTGTGTGTCTGTGTGTGTGTGTGACTGTCTGCCTTTGTGTGTCTGTGTGTGTATGACTGTCTGCCTGTGTGTGTATGACTGTCTGCCTGTGTGTGGGGATGTCTTCCTTTGTGTGTGTATGGCCGTCTGACTCTGTGTGTGTGTGTGTGTGTGTGTGTGTGTCACATACAACCAATACACGCATATCACACACTGTTAATACACCCATTACAAATGTCACACATAGCATACATATTACACACAGTCATCACACCTACTATCACATACACAAACATTACAGCATACATGGATGACCGGGGTGGGGGGGCGCTGTGAAGATTTTTCGCACAGGGCATCTAAATGCCTAAGGCTGGCCCTGGTCACACACATACAGCAACACACACACAGTTACAGGCAGATAGACACACAAACACAATTACAGGCAGACAGTTTCACACTCTCACACAATTAGACAGTCACACACACAGTTACAGGTAGACAGTAACACACACATGCAGTTACACGCAGACAGTCACACAGTTACAGGTAGACAGTAATACACACATGCGCTTGTATGCAGACAGTCACACACACACACACACACAGTTACAGGCAGACATACACACAGAGATACACACACAGTTATAGGCAGACAGTCACACACACACACACACACAGTTACCTTGTTCCAGGGAGGAGTAGAGTCAGTGCAGTTCCTGGACTCTGATAGTTGTTGGGAAAGTAGGGATTCCTACCTGTGCAGCAGTTACCAGGCATCGGCTTCTGGGCGCTATTTGCCCCGCCCCTGGTACCTTATTGTTTTCTTTGATAGTCCCGTGTGAAAAATTATAAAAATCTTGCACCCGGGTAGCCGGACCTGCTTTTGAACCCACTTCACAGCTAGGCATGTGTGAGCTATGTTAGCCGTATGGCGCCCCCTGCTGCCATGGCGCCCTGTGCGGCTGCACAGCTCGCACACCCCTAAGGCCGGCCCTGTCTGTGTTCGATATTGTAATAGACTTTTAGGGCTGTAGCGCCAGGAGTTGAAGAGGAGCTGACCGAGAAAGATGTTGGGATCCACGAGGGATTGGTTCGGGTAAGTAAACTCACCTCTACCCCCTCCCTCCCTTTGTGCTTTAAAAATATACTAAGACAACATAAGTAATATTTTGCGTTTGTATTTTCCATGCTATATACAACTGTGTCATAACTTGTATTTCTTTGGCATCTTGTTTTTAAAAAAACTGACCCAGGTTTATCTACGTAGGTAAATGAGGAAGACAGCATCCTGAGGCTTTACAACTTGGATTCACGGTTACCTATGACGAAGGAATCGCAGGCCCATTCCGTCATGTGCTGTTAATGCTATTGGTACACATTTCCCAGACAATGCATATGTCAGTGTTATTAAACTTCACGATTATAATGCCATTGATATGACTTATAATCTTTATCTATGCATTTTATTACCAAGTATGCATTGTTAATATTCAGCCAGAATTTAAATTTTATGAAAAATAAAGTTTATTAATTACATTTCTCCTTTTCAACCTCATTATTGTATATTGTGAGTTCTTTGGGTTTTTTTTGTGGTTATTATTATTATGTTTTTTTTTTTAAGAATACAACACATTTTCTTCAAATTTTATTTGTGTATCTACAGTGACATCTGTGTCGTGGTAAGTGTTTCAAAGTGTACAATGTATATTGTGAATGGCTAGGCGGGACTGTCAATGTCTGTGGACTTTGCCGAATTCACGAAATCCCCCAGACAGTGACATTGCTGATGCTCGTACGGTGGCCTTGGGGGGTAGGAAAGGGGAGAATTACATAACTGAACCTGTCCCCTGTAGGCGCCGTCCTCTTGATCGTACTGCTTCCCTTCAGCTCCTAGCGTTTCATCGTCAGGAGCAGACATCACTGCTGTACTCTTGCGCATGCATGAAAGTACATCAGTGAGGTCTATGGAGGATCCCACAACATCGCCGGATCCTCCATAGACACACCCAATTCTCTGCAGCCATCACTGGTAACGACTGTCAGGATTGACTCTTAGACTCCACCTTGAGTGTAAGGAAGTCAGACTGAGGAGAAATACAGAGAGAAATTAGAACCTGCTTTGTCTCTGTATATCTCTTAACTAGGGTTGGAATTTCTCTCTCTGAAGTTCCAGCACAGTCAAAATGAGTATTTCAATAAGATTCAACCTGTATCAAATACTCATTTTTCAGGGGTTGTTGACAGTGTCGCTATAGGCGTCAATTACAATGATGGCATTTACAGAATGCAATGATTTCTCTCTTGAGAAACCATGATCAATTTTGAATGAGGCCCACTTGTAATCTCTAACACAATTGTGAATGATTGCATTTTGCAAACTTTGCTGTTACATTTCCCCTTGTGGGTTTGTTGCAATTGTTAGGATTTATTTTTTTCAAACACAATAAAAGATACAAATTAAAGTAATTAGCAAACACTAAACGAACCCAGGAAACATGTTTACATTTCTAATTTTAAACTTTATTAATAGCATAAAACTTCATTCTTATACATTTGCTGGTGCAATGATTTTTGGCTACACAGGGAAAGATGCATATTGCCGCTCCCCCCACTTTTAACACCCTTCACCCCCCGATTGTATGGCTCCGTCATAGCTATCGTGAGCGCTGTAACAGAACCTTGTATAAAGGATAGCGGACCAGTCTCTTGTCCAGAGCCAGTCTTAGTACAGCAATGTAAACATTGCCAATTCCCCAAAACAGCAATGCTGTACATTGTAGGACTAAGGGGACAGGGACATTGCAATGAGCTGAAGTGGTCTGGGTGCCTATAGTGTCCCTTTTAATGTGTGTAACAGATCAGAAATAGTTGGTCCATGGTAAACCTGGACCCCTAGGCCCTGCCCCTTCCCCCACCCCCCCAATTACGCCCAACCCCCAATCACACTGACAGACCTTCTGACACATACACACACAGACGGTTATATAATAAAACATTTGGAGATACATACTGACACACAAATATATACTTATATACATTCAGACATACTGACACACACTCACACATACATACAAACAAACACACACAGACACATACACTGACAGATATACTGAAACACACACAGACACATACACTGACAGATGTATTGACACACACAGACATTCTGCCACACACACAGGGATACTGACACACACAGACATACTGACACACACAGACATACTGACACACACAGGCATACCAACATACACACCGACAGGCATGCTGACACACACACACTGACATACTGACATACACACACACACACATGCACACAGACAAACTGACACACACACACACAAACATACTGACACACACACACACAATCATACTGACACACACACACAGACATACTGACATAGCTGCAGGGCCGTCTATAATGTGAATAAGACCCTGGGCAAAGCATTTTCTTGGGCCCCCTAGGCCCTGCCCCTTCCCCCACCCCCCCAATTACGCCCAACCCCCAATCACACGGACAGACCTTCTGACACATACACACACAGACAGATATATTAAAACATTTGGAGATACATACTGACACACATACACTGACACACAAATATATACTTATATACATTCAGACATACTGACACACACTCATACATACATACAAACACACACAGACACATACACTGACAGATATACTGAAACACACACAGACACATACACTGACAGATGTATTGACACACACAGACATTCTGACACACACAGGGATACTGACACACACAGACATACTGACACACACAGGCATACCAACATACACACCGACAGGCATGCTGACACACACACACACACTGACATACACACAGACATACTGACATACACACACACATGCACACAGACAAACTGACACACACACACACACAGACATACTGACATACAAACACACAAACATACTGACACACACACACACAAACATACTGACACACACACACACACAGACATACTGACATAGCTGCAGGGCCATCTATAATGTGAATAGGACGCTGGGCAAAGCATTTTCTTGGGCCCCCTAGGCCCTGAACCCCTTCCGCCACCCCCCACCCCCCCAATTACGCCCACCCCCCAATCACACTGACAGACCTTCTGACACATACACACACAGACAGATATATTAAAACATTTGGCGATACATACTGACACACATACACTGACACACAAAAATATACTTATATACATTCAGACATACTGACACACACTCATACATACATACATACAAACACACACAGACACATACACTGCCAGATATACTGAAACACACACAGACACATACACTGACATACACAGACACACACAGACATTCTGACACACACAGACATACTGACACACACAGACATACTGACACACACAGGCATACCAACATACACACCGACAGGCATACTGACATACACACACACACACATGCACACAGACAAACTGACACACACACACACACAGACATACTGACATACACACACACATACATACTGACACACACACACATACATACTGACACACACACAGACATACTGACATATACACACACACAGACATACTGACATACACATACACAGACAGACATACTGACATACACATACAGACATAATGACACACACACACAAACATACTGACACACACACAGACATACTGACATATACACACACAGACATACTGACATACACACACACACAGACATACTGACATACACACACACACACAGACATACTGACATACACACACACACACACAGACATACTGACACACACAGACATACTGACACACACACATACATACTGACACACACACATACATACTGACATACACACACACACAGACATACTGACACACACACACAGACATGCTGACACACACACACACACGGACATACTGACACACACACACACACACACACACACAGACATACTGACACACACACACAGACATACTGACACACACAGGCATACTGACATACACACACACAGACACTGACATACACACGCACAGACATACTGACACACACACACACACACAGACATACTGACATACACACACACAGATATACTGACACACACACAGACATACTGACATACACACACAGACACTGACATACACACACAGACACTGACATACACACACACACAAACATACTGACACACACACACAAACATACTGACACACACACACAAACATACTGACACACACACACACACACATTTAGCCACCCTCCAGGTTCTTACCTTTTCCTGGAGGGTGGTTTCCCTGGGGTCCAGTGGCAGGCTGAGGCAGATGGGAGTTCTCCTCTGGAACTCCCCTGCCCCCTGCCTTTCTTCTCCCGCGCGGCTATTATGTCCGGTGGGAGGAAGTGACGCGCGGCACTCACTTCCTCCCAGCCGGTACAGGAAGGGGCCCGGTCGCGCTGTTTAAGCGTCACAGCGCCCAACCGGGCCCCTGCTTACACATGCTTACCGGGTGGCCCTTAGTGCATGGCCCCTTAGTTGGCGGGCCGGTGCGGCTCTGTGTAGCCGCACCGCCAGGTACTTGGGGGCTGCTCAAATCGCGGGGCCCACGGGGCAGCTGCTCTGGGGCCCCCCAGGAGCAACTGGGCCCGGGGCAGCTGCCCCGTTTGCCCTGCGCTAAAGACCTGCACTGACTATCATGCTAAGAATGTATGTCACTCAGTCACACAATGTTATCTTTTTGTGAATGTTCATCAAAACGTGAAGGTGGACGAGGCAGTAAGTTGACACCATAATGAAAAGATTTCTAGGGAGGCAGACCCTTAAGAGCTGTTCTAGAATACCATTTGATTGTGTCATGTAGGAACAGGGAATAGTCACTTAGATGGCTACTAGAGGTGCTTTCTGGGTCAGTGCGGTGGCCGGGTGCTTGAGCCTTGTGGTTGGGGCCTGCGTTGGGCCACCATCTTGGCTGTGCCTCGACGTTGCCGTACCCCTGTGAGTCGCTCGGCCCGTTGCCCGACCTTGGGCACGCTTAGCATAGCTGGGGCGGACCTGGATGTCCCCCACCGGTACAGGGGGGGGGGGGGGGGGGTTGGTAGGGTGCCTGCCGGGTCGTTTCGGAGCACTAAAGTCAGGGAGAGCGGCCGTCTCACCCCGCTTCCAGCCCCTGTAGGGCGCATTCGGCGTTTAGTGCCCCCGTCTCCGATGGGCGTCAGAATTGCTTCTTTTAGCTTCTGTGGTGCACCCCCAGCATAGGTAGTGTGCCCTGGGATGTCTATGGGTTTCGTTGCCAGGAGCTCATGCGGCCCGCGTCCTCTTTGCTTGGCGGCCAAGCTCCGCCCCCTTATTTGCTGTATTAGGTCATTTATCACCTCTAATAAAATACTCTAGCGCGATAAAATTAAAAACAGAGAAAGCCTACACTAGCATGGATGCAATCTGAAATACTAGACAAAGTTAAGATTACCATTAATAAGATAACCATAAAATTAAGGAATAATTTATGATTATAAGGAGCAATAAGAGTTTAATGCATTTTGTAAAAGAATAACAAGCAGAATAATCAATCCCCTGAATTGTAAAGTCATTCCCAGTCTCAAAAATATTCTGACATATTAGATTTATATATATGCACTCCTCAAATAATGAATATAAAGAGCAACGAATGTTCCAAATATGAATTTGTAAGCTATAAATCTTAATTCCTTAACGCAGACCCAGACTATAATTATAAGGAACAACGAAAATTCAAATAAACCTGTGAAAATATGGCTAACAATTTTTAGAACCAAAAAAACCTTCAATATATTTAACCTGAAAAGATCGTTATATTAATTTAACAAATATAAATATCTAAGTAATAGATCTCTATGTTTCTAATTCTAACCTTCTAACGAAATCCTTAATGTATCAGAAATGTAAACCACAGTAAGACAATGTATCAATGTGGGGAACATCATTAATGGATATACTATTTGGAAATTGTCATTTGCTCGTTATCTTTATACCGATATGGTTGCCAGAAATTTGCTATTATTAGAAAAAAGCATTTCAGCTCTATGAAGAACAGAAATATTTCATTTACTGATTACGATCTATGTATTGTGGGGATGTTTATGGGATGATAATATTAAACAGTCGAGAATTCGCTCAGATCTTAGAGATCGTTATCATTAAAGTGAAATGTATTCCATACAAATAAAATCACAATTTGTTATAAAAATAGATATAGTTTATTGTGACAAATAAAATACTAATAATATTAGGCAACATGCATGATAATAATAGGTGAATATTTAGTATAACATGAGTATGCAATACAATGGCTATGTTAAAACACGTTCCAATGGCTAACACATTACAAAGCTACAGCACCAACTGTCAAGACTTTAGATTTATGAGGGTACAGACAGAAACAGCAAAACTTCACACAGTGCAGCAAAAAGTCGTAAAACCTTGGCTAACAGATCAACTGAGTAACCCTTTCAGTGCTGGCTAGATCCTCCTAGGCATATAATATCCTATTCTCATGTAATTTTCAAATAAAATAACATTTAAACCAGCTCATTAATCATTTCCTGGAACCATCCAATAAGCATAATCTACCAGATCTATAAACCAAATTTTAATTTGCCTAAAAAGATATTTTATCTTATTTAGAGCAAATCAATACACCTGGATCAAGACACCTCTCGGTAACGGCATGAGAGAGAGGCATGGACCGCACATGCCGTATCTGTGGATGGTACTGGCGTGTGACAGAACACATGCACGAACTCCCTGCCCGCTTTTTCCACGGTATATAAAAAAAGAACAGGGAGCCTCAGGATATCGAGCTGATTTACCCGGCTGAGGAAGCCACGATATTAGTGGCAACACACGTTCCAGACTTGACATATTTATGTTTCATTTATTCAATTTTTTTTTTAAAGTTTGTTAATAAATTTTAGAATTTCTATCATCGATCCTGGTTCCCAGCATTTTTTATCCAGCACAGAAGGGAGTGCAGTACCAAATCTGCACAACGCCTAGAAATTGAGTCATTGTTGTATGACTCCAGATTTGTAAGTACCCACTTGGGTTTCTTTATTCTGCACTAGGAATATTACTTGGAAATACTGCACAATCGTTTGTATTCTTTCATCTCCCTTATAGAGCAAGATTTACACCGACAATAGGGGTGAGTCGCCTAAACGGACCCAAAGACAATTTAAACCAGAGCTGAGTCTAGCTCTCTGTTTGTGAGTGTATATACACCATAACTACAACAGATTACCCTATTGTGTATGATCTATGCTATTTAAAATTATATTTTTCTAGATATCTGTATATTTTGAACATATCAGAAGAATCTTGCCTCCTGACTAAGTTTGTCTACCTCCATGCTAAAACTTAAAAGGTGATTAATGAATTTTATGATTATTTAAAAGCGCTACATTCTTTTTTTGTCTTGCAATCTGCTTGACCCGCTTCAATCTGGATTCCACACTCGTCACTCTGTTGAAACAGCTGTGACCAAAATATATAATGATCTTTTCACTGCTAAATTCCATGGCCATTGCTCTATCCTAATTCTCCTCAACCTTTCTACTGCTTTTGACACTGTTGATCTTCAACAGCTTCTTCTCATCCTCTGTAATCTCGGTCTACGAGAAACCACTCTCTCCTGGTGCTCTTCTTGTCAGGGTACCTGTAGTCTCTACCTCAGAGGAGGTGAGAGACTTAGACGTTTATCCTCCCAGAGGGGTTGTTTCTTCCGTTCCTCGCGGTTCTCTCGGCCATTTACAAGCCGACCGCGAGGGATCCACTTCCTTATATGACGCGACGCTCAGTAGTCGACGTCATGACGCCAACCCGGTTCGACCTGTCAGTCAAGTCCCGAGCACTAATCAGGACTCGTCGGGGGCGTGATTACCCTCTAGAATCGAGGTATAAAGTAAGGCTTTCGGCATCTGCTCATTGCCCTGTCGTGGTTCTAGCCTGTCTAGTCACTCAGTGCTCTTGTATTCTAGTTGTCTCTTTGGTTCTGACCCGGCTTGTTTGTACTACCCTGTTTATCTCTGTTACCCTTTGACTCGGCTTGTCTCTCGCTTACCTGTCCTCTCGTTCCCTCGACCTCGGCTTGTTCCTAGACCATTCTCTACTTACTCCTTACGTTAAGTCCGGCCATTCTAAGGTCCGGTATACGTACCTACCACCTGTTTGTACTCTGCGTGTTGGATCCCTGTCCCGATCCTGACATTACGACAGGGCCAATGGATCCTGCAGGTACAAACACTCAGGTTGGTCCTTCTGACTCTAGGTTCGACGCCATGGATCACAGAATGGACCAGATGGCTCTAGCACTACAGGCGTTACTATCTCGTTCTGGTAATCAACCAGAGGAGATGTGTAATACTTCTATCTCTCCTGTGAGTTCAGGTCTAGAGGTAGCCACTGTAGGTGCTTCTTCCCGTATCACTCCACCTGTACGTTATGGTGGTTCTCCAGAGAAGTGTCGTGGTTTCTTAAACCAAATAGGTATCCATTTCGAATTACAACCCCGCTCCTATCCTACAGATAGGGCGAAGGTTGGATTTATTATCACATTACTTATTGAGAAAGCTTTGAGATGGGCCAATCCATTGTGGGAAAATGATAATCCGTTAGTATATAATTATAATGCCTTTGTAGCTGCTTTCAGAAGAACTTTTGACCCTCCAGGTAGAAAGGTCAATGCAGCTAGATTACTGTTGCGCCTTAGACAAGAAAACCTAACACTTGTGGATTATGCACTAGAGTTCAGGTCCTTGGCGGCAGAGGTTAAGTGGAATGAACAGGCTTATATAGAAGTATTTTTAAACGGGTTATCAGACATAATCCTTGACGAGGTTGCTACTAGAGAGCTTCCTGAAAATTTGGAGGATTTAATTTCTTTTATTTCTCGCATTGACGAACGTTTAAGAGAGAGGCAGAACACTCGAGAGAGAAACCGTAGACCTTCCTTTAAACTAGCTCCTTCATTTCAAAGTTCTGAATCCACAACCTCACTTTTTCCAGAACCTATGCAGATAGGCAATACTCGCCTCTCAGAAGAGGAGAGACAGTACAGGAGAAGGGAGGGGTTGTGTATGTACTGTGGAGTCAGAGGTCATTTACGCCTAAATTGTCCTAATCGCTCGGGAAACGCTCGCACCTAAGTTTCTCTAGAGGACAGGCCTTGGGTGTTTCTACTTTGTCCTCTAATCTTAATTATAAAGATCACAGGCTTCTGCTACCCGTTTCTTTAACTTGGGAGAAGGGAGTACTAGAAACTATGGCATTGATAGATTCCGGAGCTGCTGAGAGCTTTATCGACCAAGTTTTTGTTACCAAACACGCTATCCCATCCCAGTTAAGGGAGACACCCTTGGCCGTTGAGGCCATAGATGGTAGACCTTTAGTTGAGCCTGTTATTTTCCGTGAAACCATACCCGTTAAATTAACTGTTGGTATCTTACACGAGGAAGACATATCTTTATTGCTTACTTCTTCTCCTTCTGTTCCCATAGTCCTGGGGTACCCTTGGTTAAAAAAACATAACCCTATTATTGATTGGGAATTAGGGGAGATAATCTCATGGGGTCAGGGTTGTCAGGACAGGTGCTTACGGACAGTGTCACCGCTTTGCGCAGTTAACACACCGATTAATTCTACCTACTCTACAGAGGTACAAATACCGCCCCTGTACCTGGATTTAAAGGCAGTATTTGACAAAAAGAATGCTGATACTTTACCTCCACACAGGTCTTTTGATTGTAAGATTAATCTACTACCTGGTACTATGCCCCCCAGGGGTAATGTATATCCTTTGTCCACTAAAGAGAACTTAGTCTTAGAGGAGTATATTCGTGAGAACCTTCAAAAAGGATTCATTAGGAGATCCTCCTCTCCTGCCGGGGCTGGGTTTTTTTTTGTTAAAAAGAAGGATGGTACACTAAGACCTTGCATTGATTATCGAGGTTTGAACAAAATAACCATTAGAAATGCCTACCCAATTCCTTTGATTACCGAGCTCTTTGATCGTCTAAAAGGCTCCAAGATTTTCACCAAGTTAGATCTCAGAGGGGCGTATAACTTGGTGAGAATTCAGCAGGGACACGAGTGGATGACGGCGTTCAATACCCGTTATGGGCACTATGAATACACAGTAATGCCTTTTGGCCTCTGTAATGCACCGGCAGTATTTCAGGACCTGATCAATGAAGTTCTTAGGGAATTTCAACATGACTGCGTTATTGTATATCTGGATGATATACTTATACACTCTAGAGAGATTGAGACTCACCACAGACAAGTCAGAAGGGTATTGCGCAAGCTTCTTCAACATGGCCTGTACTGCAAATTGGAGAAATGCAGCTTTGACCAATCCCAGATAAACTTTCTTGGTTATGTGATTTCTGGGGAAGGGTTTAAGATGGACCCGGATAAGCTCCAGTCCATTTTGGATTGGCCTTTACCCAGGGGCCTCAAGGCCATTCAGAGGTTTATTGGATTCTCCAACTATTATAGGCGCTTCATTAAGGGTTACTCTTCAATTATAGCTCCTATTACCAATATGACCAGACAGGGGGCTGACACTAAGAACTGGTCTACTGAAGCCCTTCTTGCCTTCAAAACACTCAAGGAACTGTTTGCTTCTGCACCAATTTTAGTTCACCCTGATACGACTCTGCCTTTCCTACTCGAGGTAGACGCCTCAGAGACAGGTATAGTTGCTATCCTGTCCCAAAGGTTAGGTGTGGATAAGCCCTTACATCCATGTGTTTTTTTTTCCAAGAAACTATCAGGCCCTGAGAGCAGATATGACATTGGTGACAGGGAACTACTAGCAGTTATCATGGCTTTAAAGGAGTGGAGACATTTATTGGAGGGCACCTTACATCCTGTTACTATTTTGACAGACCACAAGAACCTGTCCTATATTGGGGAGGCCAAGCGCTTGTCCTCCAGGCAAGCTCGTCGGTCTTTATTCCTCACGCATTTCAATTACGTGCTCACTTATAGACCTGGTTCTAAGAATTCTAAAGCCGATGCTTTGTCTCGACAATATGAACCTTCTGCGATATCTGAGCCGGTTTTGTCTTCTATAGTACCCAGGTGCAATATTATCGCCAACACGAGTCTTAAGATTCACTCTCCGTTGCTTGGTCAGATCATGAAGTTGCAGCATCTGGTGCCTAGACAGACTCCTGGGGCAAGGCATTTCGTTCCTCCTGAACTCCAACTGGAACTCTTACAGTGTTTTCACAACAGTAAGGCGGCTGGGCATCCGGGTATTCGCAAGACATGTTCCTTGATCTCTAAAGATTTCTGGTGGCCTTCTTTACGGAAGGATATTAGGGATTTCATCGGAGCATGTGAGGTCTGTATGAAGACTAAGCAACCTCATACGCTTCCATGTGGGTTGTTACATCCCTTGAACATTCCAGAGAGACCATGGTCCTGTTTGGCTATGGACTTCATTGTAGATTTGCCTGTTTCTAAAAAACAGACTGTGATCCTCACGGTGGTTGATAGGTTTACTAAGATGGCTCATTTCGTGCCCTTAACTAAACTCCCGACTTCTCCTGAATTGGCGGAGATATTCGCGAGAGAGATTTTTCGCTTACATGGGATACCTTCCGAAATTGTTTCCGATAGAGGTTCCCAATTTGTTTCACGTTTTTGGAGATCCTTCTGTTCTCAACTAGGCATCAAATTTAATTTTTCTTCTGCCTATCACCCTCAGTCTAATGGAGCTGCTGAACGTACCAATCAAAAGATTGAACAATATTTGCGTTGTTTTGTTTCTGAACACCAGGACGATTGGGTCGGTTTGATTCCTTGGGCGGAGTTTGCACACAATAATCTCGTTTGTGATTCTACTCGTTCCAGTCCCTTCTTCATGAATTATGGCTTTCATCCTTCCATTCTTCCCTCGGTTTCTCCTTCCCAAGGGGTACCGTCGGTTGATGGTCATGTTGCCAATTTGAGGAAGTTGTGGGATCAGACTCGACAAATTCTTCTACATAATTCCATGTTGTTCAAGAAACACGCTGATAAGCACAGAAGGGCGGCTCCGGTTTTTGTTCCAGGTGATAGGGTATGGTTGAGTACTAGAAACATTCGTTTGAAGGTTCCTTCTATGAAATTCGCTCCTCGTTACATTGGCCCTTACAGGGTTCTGACTCGAATTAACCCAGTTGCGTATCGCCTAGCTCTTCCAGCTGCCTTACGCATTCCTAACTCCTTTCATGTTTCTTTACTGAAACCGCTAGTCTGTAACAGATTTTCCTCCACTATATCCTCTCCTCGCTCTGTTCAGGTTGAGGGTCAGGAGGAGTATGAAATCAACTCCATCATCGATTCTCGAATCTCCCGGGGGAAGTTACAATATCTTATTGACTGGAAGGGATATGGTCCTGAGGAGAGGACTTGGGTACCTCAGGAGGATGTACATGCTCCTCGCCTCCGCAGGGCTTTTCACTCCCGTTTTCCATCTCGTCCCGGTTCCTTCCGCCCGGTGGGCGTTTCTGAGAGGGGGGGGTACTGTCAGGGTACCTGTAGTCTCTACCTCAGAGGAGGTGAGAGACTTAGACGTTTATCCTCCCAGAGGGGTTGTTTCTTCCGTTCCTCCTTATACTTCCTTATATGACGCGACGCTCAGTAATCGACGTCATGACGCCAACCCGGGTCGACCTGTCAGTCAAGTCCCAAGCACTAATCAGGACTCGTCGGGGGCGTGATTACCCTCTAGAATCGAGGTATAAAGTAAGGCTTTCGGCATCTGCTCATTGCCCTGTCGTGGTTCTAGCCTGTCTAGTCACTCAGTGCTCTTGTATTCTAGTTGTCTCTTTGGTTCTGACCCGGCTTGTTTGTACTACCCTGTTTATCTCTGTTACCCTTTGACTCGGCTTGTCTCTCGCTTACCTGTCCTCTCGTTCCCTCGACCTCGGCTTGTTCCTAGACCATTCTCTACTTACTCCTTACGTTAAGTCCGGCCATTCTAAGGTCCGGTATACGTACCTACCACCTGTTTGTACTCTGCGTGTTGGATCCCTGTCCCGATCCTGACACTTCTTACCACTCCCAGCGCTCTTTTAGTGTTTCTTTCTCTGGCTCTGCCTCTTCTCCCCAATCCTTCTCTGTTGGTGTTCCCCTAAGGTCTGTCCTTGGTCCCTTCGGCGTCCAGTATCATTTCTATGCAGATGACACACAAATGTATCTGTCCTTCCCTGATTTCTCACCACTCCTCTTGACTCGTGTCTCTGACTGCCTCTGCTATTTCCAACTGGATGGCTGCTCATTTCTTCAAACTTAATCTGTCCAAAACAGAACTTCTTGTCTTTCTTCCCCCAAGTGTTGCTACTTCATTGTCTGTGTCCCTTCAAGTCAATGTCGCTACCATCCTCTCTACCTCTAAGGCTCGCTGCCTAGGTGTTCTCGTTGATTCCGAACTCTCATTCACCCCTCATGTCCAATCAATTGCCAAATCCTGACGCTTCCATCTCAAAAACATCAAACCCTATTTTAAACCTGATACGGCAAAGGTGCTTGTCTATGCTGCCTTCCTCTCTCGCCTTGTCTAATGTAATTTGCTTCTCAGTGGTCTAGCGTGTTCCCAAGATGCCCTTTTACAGTCTATAAAAAAATGCGGCGGTGAGGCTCATCTTCCTGTACACCTGCACCTCCCACACCTCCCACTTTGTCAGTCTATACATTGGCTTCTCGTAAGATATAGGGCTCAATTTAAGATCTTGATACTTGCTTAAAATCCCTACACAATGCTGCTCTGACCTACTTATCCTCACTAATATACAAATATGTCCCATCTAGGCCCCTACGCTCTGCTGGAGACCTACGTCTAACCTCTGTTCGTACTCCTACCTCTGATGCTCACCTTAAAGACTTCTTTATGGCCACACCTCTCTGTTAGACTTTCACCCAATCTCCACTCCTTCAAAAAGTCTTTGAAAACGTACTTCTTTTGGAAAGCATATCAATCAAACTGTCAACAGCTTTCACTCCCCGCACCCTGATTCCTCTCCTGAAACTGTCATTAAAACAAAACACTAAGGCCTCCATGAAAACTATCCTAGCAACCTACTTTTCTACCCTACCCTTACCTTTTGTGTCACTATACCCCACTCCCTCTAGCTAGCATGTAAGCTCATTGAGCAGGGTGCTCAACCCTTCTGTTCCTGTGCGTCCAACTTGTCTGGTTAAAAAATATGTGTCTGTTAGTCCACCCATTGTACAGCGCTACTAAACTTGTTGGCTGTTTATAAATAATTATTATTATTATCGCCATTTATATAGCGCCAACAGATTCCATAGCGCTTTACAATATTATGAGAGGGGGATTTAACTATAAATAGGACAATTACAAAAAAACTTACGGGAACAATAGGTTGAAGAGGACCCTGCTCAATCGAGCTTACATTCTATAGGAGGTGGGGTGTAAAACACATTAGGACAGGAATTTGCAATCAAATAAGGCGGGCTGCCCTTTAGGAGAGCGCAAGAGACAGGTATGTGAGGTAGAGGTTAGTCTTGGAGGCCATAAGCTTTCCTAAAGAGATGGGTTTTAAGGCACTTCTTAAAAGATGCAAGACTAGGGGAGAATCTGATGGCGGTAGGCAGGCTATTCCATAGGAAGGGAGCCGCCCGCGAGAAGTCCTGCAAGCGTGAGTTGTCCGTAAGGGTGCGGACAACGGACAGGAGGTGGTCACGGGCAGAGCGGAGAGGCCGAGAAGCAGAGGCGGCTCTCTAATTAGGCGGTTTAGGCGGCCGCCTAAGGCCTCGCGCTGGCGGGGGCCTCGCGGCCGCCTAAACCGCCTGTTGGCAGAGTGTGTCAGGTCCTCGGTCAGTGACCGAGGACCTGACACCAGGAGGGGGCCCGGCGGCTTGCCCGGTATGCCGCCGGGTGCGAGGCCCCTCCTGGCTGCCCGGCCAGCCACCGCAGACACTGGTCTGCAGCTCCGCAGTGTGCAGAGCTGCAGACCATGTGATTCGCGAGAATTGGCCAATCAGAGCGTTGCCGCGGGTTACCACGGCAACGCTCTGAAATCTCGCGAGATTACACAGTCTGCAGCTCTGAGGAGCTGCAGACCGTGAGCAGTGGCCACCGGACCACCAGGGAGCCCACTGGACCACCAGGGAAAGGTAGGCTCTCCCTCCCCATCACCCCCCACCCCCCTCAGGCTCACCCCCACCACCCTCAGCCTCACCCCCACTACCACCATCACCCCCCACCACCATCACCCCCACCACCCTCAGCCTCACCCCCACCACCCCTCCCCACCCTCACCATCACCCCCACCACCCTCAGGCTCACCCACCACCATCACCCCCACCACCCTCAGCTTCACCCCCCACCACCATCACCCCCACCACCCTCAGCCTCACCCCCACCCCCACCACCCCTCCCCACCCTCACCATCACCCCCACCACCCTCAGCCTCACCCCCCACCACCACCATCACCCCCACCACCCTCAGCTTCACCCCCACCACCATCACCCCCACCACCCTCAGCCTCACCCCCCACGACCACCATCACCCCACCACCCTCAGCCTCACCCCCACCACCATCACCCCAACCACCCTCAGCCTCACCACCCACCACCACCATCACCACCCTCAGCCTCACTCCCCACCACCATCACCCCCACCACCCTCAGCCTCACCCCCCACCACCCTCACCCCCACCACCACCATCAACCCCCACCATCCTCAGCCTCACCACCCACCACCACCATCACCCCCCACCACCCTCAGCCTCACTCCCCACCCCCATCACCCCCACCACCCTCAGCCTCACCTCCACCAATATCACCCCTCCTCAGCCTCACCCCCACCACCATCACCCCTCCCCACCCTCACCATCACCCCCCACCACCCTCACCATCACCCCCCACCACCCTCAGCCTCACCACCATCACCCACCATCACCACCCTCAGCCTCACCACCATCACCCCCCACCACCCTCAGCTTCACCCCCACCACAATCACCCCTCCCCACCTTCAGCCGCACCCCCACCACCCTCACCATTACCCCTTCACCCTCACCCCACCACCCTCAGCCTCACCATCCCCCATAAACCCCCGCCACCCTCAGCCTCACCTCCCACCACCCTCAGCATCACCCCTCACCACCCTCAGCTTCACCACCCACCACCACCCTCAACATCACCCCCCTCAGCCTCACCCCCCACCACCCTCAGCATCACCACCCTCAGCATCGCCCCTCACCACCCTCAGCATCGCCCCTCACCACCCTCAGCATCGCCCCTCACCACCCTCAGCATCGCCCCTCACCACCCTCAGCATTACCCCCCACCACCCTCATCATCACCACCCTCAGCATAACCTTTATTTTTTTTAAAAAAGGACTGTCTGGGTGAGTATGCAGAGATTTCCCCTGGATGATTTGGGGTCATCACAAGTGTTTTTGCCCCAACAGAAACACCAGCTCAATAATTTGTTTGCAGCTGCTGCAGAAGCTTTTTGGGAAATCAGTTACTAGCACTACTAGTTACCAATCAGCTAGCCTGTGTCTAGCAAAGCTACAAAAAAGAGATATGCTTACTATATAATACACTAGAAGAACACACCCCCCAAAAAGTGTACCTCACACACACTACATAGAATATGCACAAATACGTATATATAAACCCGAGGGTGATATATACAAATAGAGGGTGGTATGGAAACAATACAACCTGAATATGGCTGATAATGAACGTGGAATCTATAAAATGGCAAAAATACTAAATATGGTGAAGTAAATAAGGCAAAGATAAATTTTGCTTTTGCTTTTTGCCTTATTTACTTCACCATATTTTGTATTTTTGCCATTTTATAGATTCCACGTTCATTATCAGCCATATTCAGGTTGTATTGTTTCCATACCACCCTCTATTTGTATATATCACCCTCGGGTTTATATATACGTATTTGTGCATGTGTCTAGCAAAGCACTTTAGAAGTTAGGGGGATCTACGTTTTGGCCACACTACATAATGAGTTTGCCATATTAATTTCAAATGATTGAGTGGCTAATGGGGGCTGTGCACTGCATTACACTTGGCACCCAAATGGCTCTGCTGGTTACAGCACGCTGAACTAGCCAAGGAGGTTTGCTTTACACATTGTATTGGTCAGTACTAGGACTGGGCAGATAGAATGTTAGCTTGAGGAGCAGAGCAGCAAGCAGAGGATGTCAGCCATTCAGAACCTGGTGTAAAGTAACAATGTAGCAAACATTACACACCATATACACACACACAGGGCTGGCTGGAATGTTGCACTGCAACTCATATTAACCTCAGCCAGGAGTTTGGATGAACCTTATGAAGAAGATTTAGCTTTAAAAAGTTCAGAATATTTTTTTTTTTTTATTGCAGGTACAACAGTCAGCAAGTTTATTTAATATTTAAACAGCATTTCAATGATTGAGAAATTAAACTAAATGTGATTTAATGGCAGCAAACTAACACAATGAATAATAGTAAAGTTGAGGTTACCTTCTCTCCAGTGACCACATGCAGACTCTCTCTGACCTTGGCGAAGGACCCTTCCCCCCATAATAATAATAATAATGTATGACGGGGTGTATCTAGTCCCTGGCACAAAAGTGATTATATCTCTGAATGTACAGTGTTTCAAGTAGAAATGCTGAACATCCAAACTCCTGCCACCATGACAACTTCAAATCACTGAACTGGTCATGGTGGTTGGAGTAACCCTTTATGGCCAAAATAGTAGAACTTGAAAAAGTTAAAATATATAATATTGTTTTAAATTTCAATCATAGTTTAACCATTAAAGTCCCATAAAACAATTATTTCTAAATTGTATATACCCATTATTAAATTAGTTGTATATATTTTTTTTATTTTAATAAATGTATCCATTTTACTCTGTGGTTTACTATGGACCCACCATTTCTAAACTGTTACAGACTGTAAGATATCTTATCTCCTGGTGCCATCTTGTGGCCATTTAGGGTAATTGCATGTCTCCATTTGAAAAGCTTCATCTCTTGCAATGTGTAATAAATCTTCTAAAAATCTAATTCTACAAATCTAATAAACTAATAAAATCAATAATTGAATTGTTAGATGTTTTGTGAAATAAACCTGTTTAGTTCTTTTTTTCTTACCAGAGAGCAAGTAACATTGATTAGTCACAGTGTGAATTAGCATTTCCTGTATCTGAGAGCCATCTTGTGGCCATTTTTAAGAATTGCACCTTTAATAATTTCCAGCTAGTCCACAAATCTTGCTATTTATTCATCTAAGTGAGCTGTATAGCATGAGCACACACTGCCTGCAATGGCTCTGCTGTGAGTGTTTACCTGTGCATAGAGCTGCCAGCTTAGTGGGAATAGTTCTATGTGGGTACCAGTCACAGCATAGCTGTACATCCCCATATCATGTCAAAGAGTAGACGGATGGAATTGGGTGCCAACATTTATCTGATTATCAGGGAATTTCCATGGTGTAAGGCACTTGGTTACATTGTGTGGCCCTTCTCTGACAGTTCAACATCAGACTTTAACCCACTTGCTGCAATCCAGGTGGCTGTCACTAGTGGTAACTGTGGGCCCAGTCTTGCAATAAAAAAATATTCTCTCAAATTATAATATTTGGCTGAATTCAACATAACATCCGTGAGTTTTCTCATCCACATTGGAACATTATCAATTTTATTTTTTATTTTAGCTGTATATATACACACTATGTCGGCATGGTGTATTATGGGAACTATGTTGGGGGGGGGGGAATTAAAGGACTTGCCCCCAGGCACCCCATAACCCTGCTATGTCCCAGTGTAGTAAGTTCAGCTGTGGTCCTTAAGCCTGGGAACAGTCTACCCTATTCCTGTAACAAACAAACTACAGATCACCCAGGAAAATTGATCAGCGTAAATGTTTGTCTGTGTGACAACCTCCCCTAAAAGATCATCCCCCAGGAACCGCTACATAAACTCTAATGACTATTTTAATCACTTTTTCTTCACTGGGACACAAAGTATCAGTTGGATCTGTCTGTCTCCATTTTATAACACAGAGAGAGGAAGAGAGATGCGGTTCAGATGACTTCACAGCACAGTAATCACTGAATCTGACTGTCAGTGTGATCACATGAGCTGGGACACCATGATTTGCTATTACTGCTCTGTCTCAGACCCCGAGACACCCAGCAAGAGCAATAACCCGGAGGATAGCCAGCGGAATTTCTGCTGTGTGACGGTATTATTTTACAAAGATAACCATGACGGAAAAATTCACTTAATAAAGACACTAACTTAATTCATGGTTTTTATTTTAGACTACAATCTGCTCTAAATGCATTTCTGATGTTTGCAACCCTGTCTTGTATAAAAAAAAAAAAACCCAGACAAAACAAAATTCTCAATCTATGTTATTTGGCTAAAGTCATTGCACATAATGTAGGGGTATGCCTGGACTCCAAATATGAAATTTTCTTCAACCCCTTTAAAGTTGAATAAATTACTATGATAAACTGCTGCATGGCTCAGGGATCTTAATGATCTCATCCTGAAACCCTGATATGGAAACCAAACTATGTTGATCTTTTTTTTTTTTTTTAAGTAATGTTTTCACGTTTTTCAAGCAACACACTGTTTAGCGAATAAATCGCAAGATTACATTAGTCGACACTAATTGAAATAATGAAGTGGTGCAATTCCTCAAAATGCCCACTAGATGGCTCTCAGGTACAGGAAATGTTACTAATTTGTTTTCAGATAAGTAAAAAAAAATACAAAAGTTTAATCCACAAAAGATCAGACAATTCACATATTAATATTAGATTAGCAGAACTAGATTTTTAGAAGATTTATATATTGCTCGAGTTGAGGCTTTTCATATAGAGACATGCAATTAACCTAAATGTCCACAAGATGGCACCTGGAAATAAGGAATTAGCTTAAAGGGATTCTATAGTGGTAGTAATACAAAGTTGTGTTTCTAACACCATAGTGCTCTTTGGTCCCCCGCCCCCTTCCTCTCAGCCCCATGCAGCACATAAAAGGTTAAAAAAAAAATTTATTTACTCACCTGGTTCCAGCACCGATGTCACTGGTCGTGGGGTCGCTGCTCCGCCTCCTCCGATGGGGAGGCCTAATGCGCATGCATGACGAGAACCATGAGTGCTTTAGGGCCTCCCTATAGGAAAACATTTCCCCAATGCTTTCCTATAGGAATTTAACTGACACCGGATGTCCTCATGCCGAACGCGAGGGCATCCAGTGTCATTTAGGGGACTTAGAATCCGGTGAACTCCCAGAAGCACCACTAGTGGCTGTCTAGTAGACAGCTACTGGAGACAGTCTTAGCACAGCAATGTAAACATTGCCATTTCTCACAAACTGCAATAGTTTACATTGCAGGACTAAGGGGACAGGGACATTGCACCCAGACTACTTAAATGAGCTGAAGTGGTCTGGGTGCCTATAGTGTCCCGTTTAATGTGTTTAACAGATCAGAAACTGTTGGTCCATAGTAAACATAGACTAAAAAAATACACATTTATTACAAACACAACTATCTAAATAATACATATACATATATAAATATTTGTTTTATGGGAATTAAAATACAAAGCCATGATTACAAAATAAGTATGTTATCTTTCTATGAATGTTCATGAAAACGTGAAGGTGGAGGAGGCAGTAGGTTGACACCTTCAGAGTTGTTCCAGAACGCATTTTGATTGTGTCATCTAGGAACGGAACCGGGATAGTCACTCAGACGGCCACTGGAGGTGCTTTCTGGATAAGTACAGCACAATATGCAGCACTGACGTTCAGCGTCTCCACGCTTTGCATGAAGATTCTGAACTTTTCCCATAGAGATGCAGATTCATTTAATCTCTATGAGGAGATGCTAATTGCCAGCACGGATCCCATGTGAAAGCTTTGGATTGGCTGCGATCATCAGTTATTATTATTATTATATTTATATAGCGCCATCAAATTCCGCAGCGCTTTACAATGGGTGGACGAACAGACATGTAGTTGTAACCAGACAAGTTGGACACACAGAGGGGTTGAGGGCCCTGCTCAATGAGCTTACATGCTAGAGGGAGTGGGGTAAAATGACACAAAAAGGTAGGGATAGTATTAGACTAGTGACATTTGCAGAAGAGGAATCAGTCAGGAGCTATTAACAGTTTAATTGGTACACTTTTATGAAGAAGTGGGTTTTTAACCATTTTTTAAGGAGTGGAGACTGGGTGAGCATCTAACGGAGGAGGGAAGCGAGTTCCACAGGAACGGTGCAGCCCTCAAGAAATCTTGAAGGGCCTAGACGGGACATACTTGTGTATAAGGGAGGATAGATAGGTGGGAGCAGCATTATGTAGTGATTTGAAAGCAAGAACCAGAATTTTAAAATGAGCTCTATATATTAAAGGAAGCCAAAGTAGGGACTGACAGAAGGGTGAGGCATGGGAGGTGTGGGCGGACAGGAAGATGAGCCTCGCTGCTGCATTCATTATGGACTGTAACGGCGCAAGTTGGGAGCACGTAAGACCACTGAGAAGCGGATTACAGTAGTCAAGGCGAGAAAGGACAGTGGAACGGACGAACACCTTAGTCGCATCTTGCATTAAGTAGGGGCGGATGCGCACAATGTTTTTGAAATGAAAATTACAGGATTTGGCGATAGATTGATCATGAGGCTTGAAGGAGAGGTCGGAGTCAAAGAGAACACCAAGGCAGTGAGCCTGCGTGGTGGAGCTGATGGTAGCACCGTTGAGTAACAACACTTGAGGGAGGAAAGACCAGAATTTCAGTTTTGGTCAAGTTTAGTCAAGTTTAGTTTAAGGAAGTGGGCAGCCATCCAGTTAGAAATAGTGGAGAGGCAGTCAGAGACACTAGTCAAGAGGGACAGGGAGAGATCAGGAGAGGACAGGTAGATTTGCGTGTCATCTGCATAGAAATGATATTGGAAGCCAGAGGAGCTAATGAGTTTACCAAGGGAGGCAGTATAGATGGAGAACAGTAGGGGACCAAGGACTGAACCCTGGGAACAGAGAAGAGTTGGGGAGAAGAAGCAAAGCCAGAGAAAAAAACACTGAAAGAGTTCTAAAGATTTCAGCAAACTAGGCGAATCAGGGATGGGGCCAGCGCTGGTAGACCCGCTCAGAGATGGAATTAAGGTGAATTTCTATCCTATTTAAGAGAGGCAGTGGGGAGGCAACCTATATAGTGTTTTTAACACTATAGGATCTGGAATACACGTTTGTATTCCTGACCCCATAATGTTCCTTTAATATATAAACACGGATTTTGATTGAGGTACCAATAAATATAAGCTTCATTTTATTAATAATTTACATTTTTATTCCTGTGAGTGGTTGTGTAGGCTGGGCCCAGTGCACTGCTTTGCTCCGAGGGCCTATAATGCTGTTAAGATGGCCCCGCCCATCCCTCCATGTCCTATCAGTAGCTCTATATCAATCTTAGTAAAGATTTAGAACAGCACAGCAGGGATCTAGCTGGAAGGGGGCTGCTCTCAGCTGTGCTATAACTGCAACACTAAGCTACATTGCTATGTGTGTATATACATCACAGGATGCCCACAATTACCACTAGTGACAGCCACCTGGATTGCAGCAAGTGGGTAAAGTCTGAGCGATCAGGGAAGGGCCACACAATGTATCCTCTAGAATGTAAGCTCATTGAGCAGGGCCCTCCACCTCTCTGTTTCTGTACGTCCAGTTGTCCGGTTACAATTACATGTCTGTTAGTCCACCCATTGTACAGCGTTACGGAATCTGATGGCGCTATATAATAAAATAATAATAATAAAATAATAAGTGCCTTACACCATGGAAATTCCCTGATAATCATATAAATGTTGGCATCCAATTCCACCTGTCTACTCTTTGACATGATATGGGGAAGTACACAAGATGGCTCTCAGATACAGGAAATGCTAATTCACACTGTGAGTAAACAATGTTGCTCTCTGATAAGAAAAAAAAAATCAATAAACAGGTTTATTCCACAAAACATCTAACAATTCAATTATTGATTTTATTAGTTTATTAGATTTGTAGAATTCGATTTTTAGAAGATTTATTACACATTGCACGAGATGATGCTTTTCAAATGGAGACATGCAATTACCCTAAATGGCCACAAGATGGCACCAAGAAATTACCTTACTGTGTGTAACATCAGAAATGGTGGGTCCATAGTAAACCACAGAATCAAAAGGATAAATGAATTACAATAAATAAAATAATACATACAAATAATTTAATAACAGTAATTTTGTTATATAGAAATACTTGCTTTATGGTTAAACTAGGATTAAATAAAAAATAAATAAATAATAATAATAAAAAATATATATATATATATATATATTCACAGATAGATAGATTACCAGATAAGCGACACACACTCTCTAGACTCCATTGTGGCGTTTATCTCCTTTTGCCACCTTCACTTAAAGTTATCACTAAACACCATAAAACTCTACCTCACAGGAATACAGCATCACATCTTAAGTGCCTACCCTAGCACAAACCCTTTCATGTCTACCTATCCCGTTAAGAATTTACTGAAAGTCATATTGATACCGGAGAAACTGACGGAAGCCAAGCACAGAGAGATGGACACAGGTTTCTTCAGGAAGGAAGAGATTCTTTATTGGATCACCGATCGGGACTCAGAGGGACTAGCGTCACCAAAATACAGCAAAGTCTGAGTACTGAATACATAGAGTACATTCCTTATATAGCACTGTAGCTCCTCCCACAATTAACTACACCCACACATACCCTTAACCTATTTAATGAATAGAGTCTAAACTCATCCATCCGGTCTAACCACGTGGCTCATCTGATACAAAGGAGAGGGACGCGTAATTCCAGTTCTTACATTCCTGCACCTGGTCAGTACAGTGATGACAGTATCTTAGCTACGTGTAATTAACCAACTGATACTACAAACACATATACATACATATGCCTTGTGGCAATCTTAGCCTGCTAAACTTGTATTTTACTGGAATTACATCACATTCCCCCCTTTGATGCCTCTGATATTTCACAATTACTTGAGGCATCACTTAACCTTGGTTTGCATATACCTCAGGTTACCATGAACCAGACCAGACTTTTCTTATGATGTGAATCTTTTCAACACTCATCTTCCTGCATAGTTTCTCCCTGATCTAAAGCCTTATACTTATATATGGCCATTATCTGTGCAGCAGCCTTCCTCTCTGCTATAGTTCCTATCAGGCTTTGCACAGACCTAACTACTAAGGGTATAAGACACGGCAGGAGTAGACACAACATTAAAATTAGTAGGACTCCACCTACCACTGCCTTAAGCCCTCCAAACCACTCATACCAGCTACCAAACCAACTACTTGGATTGTACCCTTTCCATACCTGAGTAGGCACATGCGCTAGTTTAACCATATGGCTAGTAAGCTCAGCTATTGCTTGCCCTTCGTCATCTATTTGAAGACAGCAATTACTTAGGTTAAACTTCCCACATACACCTCCCTCTACTGCCAAAAGGTAATCCAAGGCTAATCTATTTTGGTAGACTGCTGTCCTCATCCTGGTGTTATGCTTCGCTAGAAGATTGAGCGCTTGTGATGTCTCATTTGTGATAATCTCAACCACCGCCTGTAATCTTATAATACGGTTGAGCATATAAATAGGGGTTCTATAACCAAAGGTACCATCCTCAGCCCACGTGGCTGGCCCATAATAATCTATGATACGCTGGGGAGGCCATTCATCATCTTCCCAGGCGCCTATCTCTATGGGTCCCCTTTTCTTCCTATGATTCACATCATACACTTTAACACCTAAAGTCTCACCTGTTTCAATCGGTAACAAGAAGAAGGATGGTTTGAGCATACCCAACACACATGCCCCTTCCCAGTCCTGTGGCAGCTCCGAATAGGCTTTCTTACCACAGATCCAGTACAAATTTGCTGGGGCTCTCCAAGTAGATGTGATGGATAGATCAAACCACACATCCTTTAAATTGGCATATCTAGCAAACGGGTTAGATGGTTCTGAGACATTTGAAGCCGACCACCAAGTTGTATTCTTTGTATCATCATCATAAGCTTTTTGCCCTAGACAAGTTAATTCTCCTACAGAAGTATTATACATCATTCCTTTCCTTGCTATGCAAACATAACCTATGATGGAGGTCTTTAATCTCCACTCAGATTTACCTCTAACACTCATCTGATAATCGGCTTGTGAAGATATTAATTGGTCAACTGCCTCAGAACCGGACATTACCTCCTTTGCTTCCCAAGGCCATTGGTCTCCCATGTTAGTACCTCCACACACATAGCAGTTGGTAACATTAAGACTACCGGCAATACTTTCAGCTAGATCAATGAACAGGTTTTTAGCATTATGGGGGATCTTATTATCTATACTCATCTCTTCGTAAAAGGAATGGTATACTTGATGAGTCTGGGAGGATACCGTATCAGTCTCTATTCCTATAAACAATAATGTCCCAGGATCTAAACCCGTCCCGTATATTTGAAACCCAAATAAATTTCCATACTTATCTAAGAACTTGTCGGGGTTATTAATGAGTATATGGACTGGGTTGCATTCCATAGACTTACAATAAGGGCTAGTCGGCAACTTAGTCACTATCATGTCTTTGTCTACTGTCTGTCCCCAAGTTGCCCACCCCACACAAGACCAATATGGGCAAAAGTTATAATCTCTATTTGGGCATCTAGGACTTACATATTTATTTTTGCTACTGGGACAAATATATTTATCGTTAGACCCATACGTCCTCTCCCATCTAAGATCCCCACATACATTCCACGGCTTTCTACCACTCGATATCGCTTTACACGCATCAAATAGCAGAACACCCGAAGAATGTACGGATTCTAACACCGTTTTATTAATTAGGGTCCCCTGAGGATCTCCATTCCTGAGAGTCAACCAAATTGTACGAGGTTGATACTCCGGACTGAAGCACTTAGGTTCTCCTACTCCTAAATGGCACACACTATAATCTATATTTAAGTATCTACATCTCGATACATCTCCTTTACACTCGTATTGTGAATGCCAAATTAGGGTTTGGGAAATATGGTTACCTGTTCTCGTAGTCTTAATGCATACCTCACAACTAGGAGTGTCGGTACCTCTACCTTCCTGAATATAAAAACACATATAAATAAACACTATCAAAAGCACATCTTTCGCCGTCATCCTCAGTCTTCGTCCGTGCGATGGCGCCTCAGCTTCCAGGATGTGAGGGGCTGCAGGGAATGGAGTTCTGCTCATCTTCACAGGTGTCCCTTCGAGACTTTCCTGGCTTATACACTATGTGATGGTAAGCGGACAGGCTTTATTATGGCCTTCTCACTCACACCTGTAACAATAAAATTTGTAATCCACAATAATTCCTCGTTACTCCGACTGAGTAGTGCGTTTTAACCGGATCTTGCAGGGATTCTCTGGATCTGCTGTAACTTGCCAAGAATCGACTGCTGCTGGTTTAACCCTGGAGTGATGTATCCACGGAGTCACTTCTGCTACTTTTATTGCTGTAGGGGTAGACAAGAGAACAACATAAGGACCTCTCCACTTGGGCCCTAACGGTACAGTATTCCACTCTTTAATCCACACTTGGTCTCCTGGATGATAACTATGAACAGGGGGATAAATATTCACAGGTAATCTATCTTGTACCCATTTCTGTACCTCCTCCATAGTCTTACCCAACTCTACAACCTGCTGCCGGGTAATTCCTTCTCCCAACTGACTCAAGTCCCCCCTTAAGTTACCAAGTACGGGAGGTGGTCGCCCATACATGATTTCAAAAGGAGAGAGGCCCATCCTTCTGGTAGGGGTACTGCGGATTCGCAATAAAGCTATGGGTAAGAGAACGTTCCACTTAAGTTGGGTTTCCTGACACATTTTAGCCAACTGGTTCTTTATAGTTCTATTCATTCTCTCTACCTTACCAGAACTCTGGGGTCTATATGCAGTATGAAGCCTCCACTTTATACCAAGCATATGAGTCAGTTGTTGTAGGCACTGGTGAACAAAAGCTGGACCATTGTCCGATCCTATAGAACAGGGTAGTCCATATCGGGGTATTATTTCTCGTAGCAGGAATCTCACAACTTCTCCTGCTTTCTCTGTACGAGTAGGACATGCTTCTACCCAGCCTGAATAGGTGCACACAATTACCAGCAGGTAACGATGTCCACCCGATTTAGGCATCACTGTAAAGTCTATTTGTAGATCGGACATGGGGAGTCCCCCCATAAACTGAACTCCTGGTGGCTTTACTGGTCCTTGTCTTGCATTATTCTTAGCACACGTTACACATCTGCGTACAATGGCCTGAGTCAAGTTGGACAATCTTGGTATGTAGAAATGTTTTCTAAGAGATTCTTCAGTACTGTCTCTCCCAGAATGTGTCCCGTTGTGATAATTTTGGACAATTTCTACCGCTAGCGATGCTGGTATAACTATTCTTCCATCTTCTAGCTGATACCACTTGTTCTCCAGATACTTTCCCGGTTCAGTCTTTAACCACTCCTCTTCTTGAGCTGTATAAACTGGAGTCCATTGGGACAGTGGAGTTGGTATAAGAGCAGCTATATGCCCTACATACTCCTGTCTTCCTGATTCAGCAGCACGCTTAGCTGCACTATCTGCCATCCGATTTCCCTTGGTTACATCACCATCTCCTCTCAGATGCGCTCGACAATGTATGATACCGACTTCTTTCGGCTCCCACACTGCTTCCAATAGTTGTAGGATTTCAGCTGCGTACTTGATTTCTTTGCCTTCTGAATTCAGTAGTCCTCTTTCTTTATTCAAAGCTCCGTGGGCATGAGTGGTTAAAAACGCATACTTAGAGTCCGTATAGATATTTACTCTTAAACCTTCAGCCAATTGTAACGCTCGTGTTAGTGCTATTAATTCTGCCTTTTGTGCTGATGTTCCTTTCGCCAGTGGCCGAGCTTCTATCACCTTGTCTATTGTTGTCACTGCATATCCTGCATAGCGGATCCCTTCTTTCACATAACTACTGCCGTCGGTGTAATATTGAACATCGGGGTTCTGGATGGGAAAATCACGAAGATCTGGTCTACTTGAGAATACTTCATCCATTACTTCCAAACAATCATGTTGACTTTCAGTAGGTTGTGGCAAAAGGGTAGCTGGATTTAAGGTGTTTACAGTCTCTAAATGCACTCTTGGGTTTTCACACAACATTGCTTGATACTTGGTCATACGGCTATTACTAAACCAATGATTTCCTTTGTAATCCAACAACGTCTGTACTGCATGTGGGACTCGTACATAAAGTTCTTGACCCAGAGTGAGTTTATCGGCTTCAGCTACTAGCAGGGCGGCTGCAGCTACGGCTCTTAGACAAGGTGGAAGTCCGCTGGCCACTGCATCCAATTGTTTAGACATGTAGGCAACAGGTCTTTGCCATGATCCCAAGTACTGTGTCAATACTCCCACAGCCATTCTTCTTTGCTCGTGTACATACAGGTAGAATGGTCGTGTGTGATCAGGTAGACCTAATGCTGGGGCACTCATCAAAGCCTTCTTCACATCTTCAAATGCCGTTTGCTGTTCTTGGGTCCATAGGAAGGGGTCGTGCTCTGTACCTTTGATAGCTGCGTACAGAGGTTTTGCTAGTATCGCATAACTGGGAATCCATATCCTACAGAAGCCTGCTGCCCCCAAGAATTCTCGCACTTGTCTTCTATTCTTGGGTATTGGTATTTGGCAGACAGCTTCTTTTCTCTCTGGCCCCATAATTCTTTGACCTTCAGAGATATGGAATCCTAGATACTTGACAGTTGGCAAACACAACTGAGCCTTCTTTCTAGACACCTTGTATCCTGCCTTCCAGAGAATGTGTAGTAGATCGTGCGTTGCTTGCTGACAGATTTCTTTTGTAACTGCTGCTATCAACAAGTCATCTACATATTGTAACAATACACACTCTCCTGGGATGGACTCGAAATCCAATAGATCTTGACTTAGGGCTGAACCAAATAGGGTAGGTGAATTTTTAAACCCTTGGGGCAGTCTTGTCCAAGTCATTTGGCGTTTTGAGCCCGTTACAGCGTTCTCCCATTGGAAAGCGAAAATACATTGACTTTCTGCGGCAATTCGGAGGCAAAAGAAGGCATCTTTGAGATCTAAGACTGTGAAGTAAGTAGCCCCGCCCGGAATTAAAGCAAGCAGGTTATATGGATTGGGTACAACTGGATGTATGCTAACAACCGCATCATTGACTGCTCTTAAGTCCTGCACAGGTCGATACTCATCTGTGCCGGGCTTTTGAACAGGCAGCAATGGGGTGTTCCAGGGGGAAGTACAGAATTTTAGGATACCATACCGTATGAACTTATCCAGATAGGATTGGATGTTCTTCTTAGCCTTCTGCGGAATGTGATATTGTCTTAGGCTCACTGGATAAACCCCATGTTTCAGTTCAATTTTTATTGGTGGAATATTGCGGGCCAGTCCTGGTGGGTTGTTCTCTGCCCAAACTCCTGGTATGTTAAACAATGTCTCATCACTCCTAGGGTTTTGGCTAGTCAACACTGTATAAAGTCGCCACTCTTCTTCCTTTGGTACGGATAAAGTCATAATACCTGAAGGTCCATTAAACTTTAAAGATGTTGTTCCATCTGGTAGGAACGTAATCTGCGCTTGTAATTTGGATAGCATATCACGTCCCAGCAATTGGACTGGACATTCAGGCATATAAAGGAATTGGTGTTTTACTACGTGGCCTCCCAATGTACAGAGTCGACTTTTAAGAACCGGTCTTTCAGCACTTCTTCCAGTTGCTCCTATCACAGTAATAGTCCTTCCAGATGGAGGAGCAACTAGATTAGTCACCACTGAATGTTCAGCACCAGTGTCGATCATGAACGCACTCCTTTTCCCCCCTATTGATACATCGACCATAGGCTCCGCTCGACCAAGGGGGATGGAGCCCGGTCGGTATCAATAGTCCTCCATGACCGTGTCAGCCAATCCTACAAAGTCCCTACCTTCTTTATCGCGAGACCTTTGCGCTGCTGGAATATACCTGTCTTCCCTAACACTTCCTCTGTTCCCATTACTCCCTCTATAACCATTACTCCCTCCGGGACCTCCTCTACCTCTCGCTCTGCCTCTAAAGTTTCCGTAGCCTGCCCTGGGTTGGTCTCTCTCGTACTGCTCTCTTTGCGGACATTCGTTCCTCCAATGCCCTTCTTCCTTGCAATACGCACACTGATCCCTACTCAAAGGCTCCCTACTCCATCTATTATTGCCTCTATCTGGGCCCCGTTTATCTACGCCTGCGATCGCTACCGCTAGCATATCAGCCTTTTTACGCATCTTGCGCTCCTCCTCTTTCTTGCTTTCTGTTTCCCTATTCATATAGACCTTATTAGCTACCTCCATTAGTTGGGAGATTGACATACCTGCAAACCCTTCTAACTTTTGTAGCTTGCGCTTAATATCTCCGTAAGCTTGGCTGACAAAGGCGGAGTTAACCATTCGGGAATTGTCTGCGTCTTCCGGATTAAAGGGGGTGTACAAGCGGTACGCCTCCAATAATCGGTCATAAAAGACACTGGGCGCTTCATCGCTTTTCTGGATCACCTCAACTGTCTTCGACATGTTAATGGCTTTCTTTCCTCCGGCTTTCATGCCAGCAATTATAGCGTCTCTATAGGCTCTGAGTTGAACCATATCAGCACCATTTACGTTCCAATCGGGATCAGTGTTGGGATAATGTGTTGCGGCCCATGCTGCTGGATTAGCTTGGTTCAAAGCACGGGCTCTATCCTCTAATGCTTTAATGGCTGCTTGATTTATTCTTGTCCTTTCCTCATTGTTAAATAAAGTCATTAATAACTGCTGGCAATCAGCCCATGTCGGATTATGTGTCTGTACTATTGAGGTGAACAGATCAGTCATGGCTTGTGGTTTCTCAGTATACGAGGAATTATGGGTCTTCCAGTTTAAAAGGTCGGTAGTGGTGAAAGGGACATATACGAAGACAGGGTCAGCGTGTGCCATTTGACCTGCGGCATCGATATAAGCTGACCCGGGATTTAAGCGAAGAGGCATCTGATAGTGCTTTAATTGTTGGGCACCAGTCAACTGTCGGGTTTGGATGGGGCTACGTAGGGAAGCGTCAGTCATGGGTTCCGGTCGGGGAGATATAGGGTATGGGGATGTGGGAGGTTGGTTTTGGGAAAAGGTAGTGAATAGAACACTTCGGGCCGAGCTAGATGAAGCTTGACCGGAAGTCTGAAGTGGCGCCAAATCAGGATATTCGTTTCTAATGGGGGTGGGTTCTGGTTCCGGAAGGGGAGATTTAGTACGAGGGGGGGTGGATCCTGTACTGGAGGAGGAAGCGGAAGTGGATGAGGGTAATGAGGGAAGGGTTACAGGACTTCCTGTATTTGCGTCACTTCCTCTTACCGGAAAGTAAGGGGGCGGCAAAGGGATCTCGGACTCAGGGGGCGTGTCCAAAATGGGCCTAACACCAGCCCTAGTGGACGAACAAGTCCTAGCTACCATGAGGCGACACTGTTCCTCGTGGCATGTCCGGAGCCATTTTGGCGAGTCATTTACGGCCTGTCTCCAACAATCAATATAAGGAAACTGGCCGTAAAGTTCAGGCCTACCTGATACAGCCACGTGTAAGCGCTGTACCAGAGTTGGATCCAAACTGCCACGTGGCGGCCATGCCGCAACCAAAGTAGGCCACTCCCTAGTGCACAAAGTGACCAAACGTACAGGGGACATCTTAACCCCAAAATCACAAACTTTGAATCCCTTTTTAAAATTCTTAACCATACATCCTAAGGGATCCGGAATCGTTGACTGCGACGCGCCCATATTTAACAGTGGAACGTCGTCGACAACGATTACTATACACGCGTACTATTCAACAGTCACACCCGTTTCCTCTGGCAACAGCACCACGTGGTATGGTTACCAAGTGAAACGTACACCATAACAATAAACACTCAGGGAATTCCCGTACACACACAGCTGCTACACCAGTCACTATATAATCAATATTATGCCCTTTGGCGTAACTACACAGTCACCCACGCTATAATTCTCTATATACGAATTACCCGTCTATAACACACCCAATAACATCGTCTTTTACAAATAGCGGTTACAGTACGGTTAGCATAGGTCAAAGCACAAGTTAAGGTCACAATACAATTATTAGTGGTTATGGTGTTAAAACATGCAATGGACGACAATGATTAGTACTTATTATACAATGTCAGTAAATATACAGGGTTATGGTACCGTGCACTATAATACAGCAACACACTATTAACACTCTCGCTAGACGGCTGAGCTCGCGCTATCTAACAAGATATACACTTTACTAAAACAATCGTTAACACATTTACAATTCCCAACTAAACTATTGGCCAGTACCTTGAATGGACTACCTAAAACTATATACACCCGTTTTGGTTAGCCACACTGCCCAATCACCACATATACATAGCGAGCTAGAGATCCGAATTTACACAGGCGCCTCTTAGTCGCACTATACAACGAGCTAGAGATCCGAATTTACACAGGCGCCTCTTAGTCGTACTATCAAAAGTCTAGTGGGTTCCAAATTTACACGCCTTCCCACTTAGCCCAGATAGGATGAGAACTAGCGAACCGAATTTACACAGGCGCCGCTTAGTCTCCCGGTCCCTCCGACCTAGCGAACGTAATATACACCCTAGAACGCTAGTCTAGACAAGACACCGGTGTCCGGCTAGGGCTATCTTACACCAGGACCCCGCCTGACTAACCAAATCAAACGGTCTGACTAAAGAGCGTTCGATCGAGCGGTGCGCCTTCGCTCCTTCCCTCCGACAGAGGGGGCAGATACAGATTCAAAAACCCCTTTGGGCCTACCGCACAATCGGTATACCCCTAGCGGGTCCTGCCGTCTAAAACAGCAGTTATCTTACCTCCTCGTTCCTGAACCTGAGTTCACACTCATCGACGGGGACACCCCAGCACTTCTCACGTAGAGGCCGATGATCTCCTGGACAACAGACCAGTGGCGCCGAGACGAAGGGAGGTCCACGCAGAAGTTCAGGGGTGCAGCCGTAGAGAACGTGGGCAAAGATAGACCGTCTCACGCCTCTGCCTCTCAGCTACCGTTGAACGATGAGCTTCCCGGCCAATGCACCAAATGATACCGGAGAAACTGACGGAAGCCAAGCACAGAGAGATGGACACAGGTTTCTTCAGGAAGGAAGAGATTCTTTATTGGATCACCGATCGGGACTCAGAGGGACTAGCGTCACCAAAATACAGCAAAGTCTGAGTACTGAATACATAGAGTACATTCCTTATATAGCACTGTAGCTCCTCCCACAATTAACTACACCCACACATACCCTTAACCTATTTAATGAATAGAGTCTAAACTCATCCATCCGGTCTAACCACGTGGCTCATCTGATACAAAGGGGAGGGACGCGTAATTCCAGTTCTTACATTCCTGCACCTGGTCAGTACAGTGATGACAGTATCTTAGCTACGTGTAATTAACCAACTGATACTACAAACACATATACATACATATGCCTTGTGGCAATCTTAGCCTGCTAAACTTGTATTTTACTGGAATTACATCACAATATAACTCTTAGACAAACCCACTACCACTACCAGACCCCTTCCAGAATCCCTTGGAGTAATTTGAGCACTGTTAAAGTGAGATTTCTGTGAGAATAGCAAATTTTATGGCTTGACTGGTGTGTGTATTTGTGTTTAACAATGTATTAACTATCCACCTACTCCAGGTGGAAGGGGTTTTCATCCACACTTTTTTCACCACCACAACTCTTTTGGTAAGTAATATATATATATATATATAATAAGTAATAAATGTAGGCTTGCACTCACGGTCTGTAGATAGGTAAAATTTCTTGTTTATTTCAATTCATTAAAATATAGTTGCTGCCATCATCATCAACGTTTCAGCCACTCCTGTGGCTTTCATCAGGACCAATCCAGCATATAAACTTGGTCCTGATGAAAGCCACAGGAGTGGCTGAAACGTTGATGATGATGGCAGCAACTATATTTTAATGAATTGAAATAAACAAGAAATTTTACCTATCTACAGACCGTGAGTGCAAGCCTACATTTATTACTTATTATAATTTTTTGGCTATGGCTTTTTAAGCACCCGGCACTTTTCAGGATTTTGAGTGTGTGTGCTGGGTAACACTGTATACTATATATATATATAATTATTATTTTTTATTGTTTTGTTTTAAATTCTACTATATTTGCCATAAAGAGTTACTCCAACCACCATGACCAGTTCAGTGATATGAAGTTGTCATGGTGGTAGGAGGCTGGATGTGCACCATTTGTGCTTGAAAAGCTGTAAATCCAGAGATGTAATCACTTGGTGCGAGGGGCAAGTTACACCCCTGTGTTCTGGGCTGCCCAATATCAAATCTGTATAAAAATTACACCTGCCGTCAGTGAGCACAGCATGCTGATAATAAAGTTAATGAAAGGTAACGGTAATTATCTTCTTCCTTGAAGGCTTACTCTCCCTTCTATCACTGTTTGTTTCTACTAATTACCATCCCTCCCTCTCCACTTCCTCCCCTTGCTGGCTCAGCACATGTGCTCTAAGCAGGAAAAACAGTCCAATCAAAGTCCAGGTTATAAAGGCCCAATAAGGCATTGTGAGTCAATATGTGTTAAAAGGGTTGGAGTAACACTTTAGGTGTAAAATCAGTTTTTTAGTTCACTTTACTTTTGTAAATAACTGGCAGACTGCAATACTGCAATACTGTTACAATAAAACTGTAATCTACAAAACATCTGGCATTTCAGTGGACATATAAGGGGTTAAACCCGTGGGAATGCTTTATTATAAAATCTGTTTGTGTTTCAGGTTGTGATTGTGGAGTTGTTTTGTTTGTAATTCGAATTTAATCAGTACAGCCTGTAGCTTTGATTAAGTTATTGCTGCTCAGACACTCTGACACCAGGGATGAGTGTAATTTAATTTAACGTGTTATTGTTATTGGTTGCTGTTCCAAGTCCTGTCACTATTACTGGATATTAGTTTTGCCCTCCCCTTGTGTTTTCCTATATATACATTACCTTCATTAAATATCCATTGCTCTTCCCTTCACTAAGTCTTGTCAGGTGTTTGGGTAGAGATATAAAGAGCTATCCCACGCTCCCTCAAGTGGCCGGCTGAGGGTTGTAGAAGAAGAATAGAGCCCTTAAAGACAGGGAGAAGGGATGGACGCTGTAGCAGGTTCAGCTCTGGTCCTCAAGCCTTAAATCCAGTCAGCCATATTCCTGTTATAAGCATGCTACCTGTCATACCTTGTGTCCCGCGCTGTCCCAGTTACGCCGTCCATCCTCTCCTGTCGGACGGTGGATCGCTGGCGGGCGTTGCGCGCGCACACCTCCAGGGGCGCGCGCGCATCAGGGAGAGCGTCCGCGAACGCGCATCAGGGAGAGCGTCCGCGGACGCGCACACGCGCGCAAGGTAACCGTCAGGGGTAGCGTATAATCTACTCTTAAAGAGATAGTAGCCAATTGCTACTACCTATTTATACCTCCCGCAATTCTGTCCCTGCCTATCAGTATTCACCTTACCCTATATTAACCTCCTTCTGACATCACTTCCTTGCCCTGTCTTGGTTTATTATAGCCCGAGAGTGCGTTCTGAGTAGTTGTCTTTTGTTTGGTTCCTGACTTCGGCTTGTTTATCGGTTATTCTCGTTTCTGGCTCCCTGACCTTGGCTCTGTCTATTCACTTTCCCGTATCTCTGTATTCCTGACCTTGGCGTGTTTGACTATTCCTATCTCTCATTCCTACGTTAAGCCCGGCCACTTTAAGGTCCGGTAATCCGTCTTTCTGTGTTCGCCTTTATTGTTCTCTGGTTTGCGTGTTGGGGAGTATTAACCTTGACACTACCCATCACCCAGGATGTCTGTGTGAGAGTTGCACAATGGTGACTCCCAAACTCACAAAATCTGCAAAGAATCTGTAAACGACACTCAGGGCTGTTGCAGGGATTTTTGCCGGCCTAGGCAAAAAAAAGTTTGCTGCCCCATTCACTCCAGGCTTGGATCAATGTAGGGACAGGGACACTTTAGTATTTGGAATACAGGTTTATATTCCTAACACTGTAGTGAAGGAATTAAAACAGTTAATCTGTCAGTATTGTATAAGTTGAATTATTTTGTAAATGTAGGAGCAAGCTCTTTTGCAGAACCGCTTACAAAACATAACTGAAAGGAAGTCACAAGCTATAACAGTTTCTATGTAAAATGATGCGCTTAGCCACAATGTACATGTGATATTTTGTAAGAATAGATTATTGAATATTGAACGTAACAGCAGAAACTACTTCCTCTTTTATGTATCTCGTGTAACCTTTTTGTAACCTTTTGTAACCAATGTTCGTGACAAACACTGTATAAATATAGAGCATTTTGAATACATTGTCAGAAGACTTTTGGAAAGCAACTTGTGTGTGTCTCGTTATTATGTTTCCATAATTCTTCCCTGAATATTCAGCTGACAATCGAGGGTTGGAGAATAGTGACCAGAGGGATTGAGTCACCAGAGTAGCAGATTTACCTTTCAGCTTGGTGTTAGAAGTGGGATTGTAGCCAAGCCATTGCGGTGAGTAGTAATTCCTTGTGTCTATCTTGACGCCCTGAATCTATGATCCCCGTGGTTTTGTAAGTCTACATCATTTTAGGAAAGGTTATTTAGTATATGTGTTTCATGTGACTCAGTTTACATAAGGTCCCGTTAAAATTAGTCTAGTAAGGGAACTAGACAGAGATATATATATTTCTAGTAAGTGAACTAGATAGGTCTAGTAAGAGAACTAGACAGTAATAGACTATATTTCTAGTAAGTGAACTAGATGGGTCTAGTAAGAGAACTAGACAGTAATAGACTGAGGTGTCTATAAGTAAATAGACAAAGGATTTAGTATATAAGTGAATATACTTCGATAAAAGAAAAAGTGTACACAGACAAATAGGTTCACCTTGTCCACCCTCTAATTGTCATTAGTTAAGTCTGGTGGGGGTTGTGAGTGTGAATAAGTGTTTGAAAGATTTGTCCTAGGAATGGGAAATAACCATGTAAGAATATGAAGTAGTTAATATGTATTTTATGCTTAGATAAGGTTTATAATCATTAGTGCTGACTGTAAGGATATGAAATAGTTAAACTCTTTTTGCGTTATTCTTTCTGTCACATAGAAGTATAAGCTTATTACTCTGTTTTATTGTAAGTTATTTTACATGGGATCTGTGTGCCTGGTATGATTGTTACTTTAATACTATAAGCCCACTACACTTTCTATGAGAGTGGGATAATGTAAATGTGTTGCATTGTTTGCATGATAAGCTCAGTATTTTTATACTGAGACAAAAAGTCACTTCATTAGTATTTGAAAGTTAATTCCCCATATGGGATTAATTGTATAGAACACCAATCAGCACATCTTCTCTGCCCTGGGTGTTTGTTGCAAAGGATCCATACTGTAAATATGATTTTGTTTGTAAATAAGAGAGCAACATTTACATTTTCAGCGGTCCAACACATGCTTCATTTTGTGCTGTAAGCTAACCTTTTTATTGCTACAGATGCTTTAAATAATCCAGTGCAAATGTTTTGTGTCTTCTATATCTCACATTATATGTGTTCTTTTAAATTGTGGTATATAGCCTGGATCAGAGATCATGGACAAAGGTTTCTACCTGTGTTACTAAGGCTCTTGGAGACTGACCGGTCTAAGGTTTGCCATGCCTTTCAACATGGTATAGTATACATTTTTTAAGTCTCTGAGAGTTCTGAGAGGCTCTGTGTTGTGATCTGATATAGCTATATGGGAATGGAGATTTGGAGGTATTAGTTAAAAGGACTGCTTTTATATTGTGTCTACCCGTGTTTCCTAGGAGGGACACATAGTGTGTAGTTGCATGCCCATGAATGTGTTTTCTGTATTGGCATATCTGCTGTGTATCCATTATGTGTTTCTACTACATCTGTTTTGTGAGATGACGTGTAATATTACATTGGATGCTGAGTATGAGTTATATGGTTTGAAATGAATTGGTGTGTCATGTGTTTTATGTATTTTATTATCCATTGTGTAGGAGTTTAACTAGCAGAGTGATTTGCATATCATTAACGTAAGCATTTAGTGTTTTTACAAAAGGTGAAATGCTGTCCAGCCGGCTAGAATGAAACAATTGTATGCTATCGCTCCTGGAGCAAGAAAAGCGCTTGTTACATCCCACGTGAAAGGGGCCCCGCAAACTTCTGCTGTTCAAATCGTGGATCCAAATTGATTAATCCTGAAAGTCATTCTTTTACTGATAAAACGGATTGAATGGACAAGATGCCTCTCCCTCATAAAGGAGTTCTAATAGGGGAGGATTGTCCAGCTCAGAGTTAACTCTACTTTTAAAGTATATTGCATTGTTTGTGTCAAAGTAAGATTCATCTAGTATGCCTCATTGATTATGGGGTAATAAAAACATGGTATTTTTTTAATAGAGATTAGACAATTTCTGAAATTTATAAGTGAGGTAATTTTAATCTCCTAAACTACTGTATTATATTTGTATGGGTAAATTGAAAGCATTTTGCAGATCCAGAAGAGGATTAATAAATAATATAATAATCTCACTAGGTGCCAAATTATGCAAAGAGGCCATCCAAAGTACGCACTAACGGGTTAAACTTGTTTTCTTGATAAGCGTATAACATTTAGTTTTGTGGTTAGACTTTTGATACTCAATTTGAAATATGTCCCAACTACATCCTTGCACGGCACCAGGTACAGGAAGCAATATGCGTTTTAAAAATTTGCAAGGTCTTAGTGTTTTCAATATATTATAACAATGACAAAGTACCTAACCGCATGTCTGCATTACGGTCATGACACAGACTGTCAGTATTGCAAGTCCTATATGAAGGCTATGCTTTCATTGTCGATGTATATACCCCTAGACAACCTTGCTTTATATACACAATTTAACTATCCATTTGTTGGGGATAAAATCAGCTATACACGAAACCCTCTTTGTTAGATGGATATTTTGTCGGAGCCACACCCTCTTAGATAGACAGGATCCTGGGAATCAGTCTAGAAGACAAGAGATGTGTTCTATGACCAATTCAAATTTAATTATACGTCAGTTGAATTTATACCCCATTTTCATGTCGGTGGTGGCCGTGAGCATTAATTACATAATTTGTTTTTCACAAGTTATAAACAGCTGTTTCTAGTTATAATCTTTCGTTATATAACGCATTACATATTTGATTAAAAACACATATTTACAAATACCGATATCTTGGACAATTAACAAGAACATTTCGAAATCAGTACTTTTCCTGTAACTAGGATTTTAGATAAATCCTATTTCCGAGAATCGGAGATAAAATGCCAAATTTATTCTTGGTTCAAATTAACCCTTATATGAACAGCTAGGATAGATAGCAAACTGGATATTCGTATCCTACACCATTAAACCTTTAAAAGCTTATTAATATTATATCTGTGTGGTACACAAAGAGGGGGTGTGAGTTAGGTAATCCCGACCTGCATATGGAATAAAGGCAGAGGTAGAGGATTTGGTCAAAGGGTCTAACTTTTGTAGAGGTAGCAACTTCAGCATTGGTGGAGCACACTGTTCTAATTGTGGATAGCAGGGTCACTGGAAAAATGAGTGCCCAAACACACCCCCACAGATTCCTCAATACCAACCACAGCTTCCAACTTATACCCACACCCAACAACCCCAGCCTAATACACAGATTGTTCATGTTTTTAATATTTTATATAGCTTTAGGTGTTAATCCAAGAGTATTGAATTATTTGGGATTATTAAAGTAATTAATTTTGAATATCAAATCAAGGTTCAAGTTTAGGAACAGAGTTTTATTGGGAATTATCCCCATATGTATATGCTAGTGTTTTATTATTCATCCTAACAAGAAATTCTATAAGAGTGAGTGCTTCTCTCATCCGTACAAAGGCATTCCAAAGGGATACTATGTAAAACTTCATAGAAGACAGATTGCATGAAATATAAGCAAATATAAGAGAAGTACATGTTACACAAATTAAGGGTTTAACCTTAATCTCTAATTTAAGTTTTAGCCTAGGTAATTAATTAATGTTGTATTGATCCTTGTGTTTGTATGATTGTAGAGACCGTCCTGGAGTGTTTGTGCCGCATGATTTCTGGGACTACACACCAATCTCTCTGGCTGACCATGCAATAAGTATTTTGCAATTACATCTGTTTGGTCATTATCCATGCAGGCCGAAGAAACTGAGATACTTATTTATGAGGACATAAACTTTGCACGCAAGAACTTGGAAAGTCCTGAAGGTGCAGTGCTGTCTAATACCGCTGGTTCTGTAATAACCCTTTCAACCATTGGGGTGTTGCACAGAGCATTGTGGTCAAAATCCAGCAAACAAAAGAAGAACTATGTGGAAGCTGACATTGTCTTGTTGTCAGCCATATTGCTACCCTTAGCCATTTTATGGAACAAAATGTCTGGTGTCTAAACTGATTTCTTTATACTCTGTGAAAGACATTCTATTTTTCTGAACTATGCTGAACTATTGAACTATTTTTATTTTTGTAGTGTTAGCCGGTGAGAGAGGAAGTGTTAGCTGACCCAGGGATGGATGTACTATGTGTGTTTTTGATATATGTTGAGTGTGCTAAGGATGGATTCCCATGTTTTGAGGAACTGCGTGAGGATATGACTGGTTTTGACTGGACATTTGGAATAGGGAAATGGTTAAAAGATATAGGACTCAAGGTCCTAGTTGTGATTATTGTCAGAATTTCGAGCTTGACTATAAATTTATCTCTTGAATTAATATGTAAGAAGTGTTTCCCAATTCCTCCCGATACCCGAGCTATGTATTCACAGGTGCGGGTAATTTAAGTCATAAGTGGTGTCAACTGTGAGGGGGTGACATGTCTAACCCGATCGCGGCCCCCACTCAGGTTTTCTCCAGATGTGCTTTTTCCTCAAATATGAGTTTTTGCCACTGTTTTTTTTTACCTGGCCCCAGATCATCAGGTGGACTGGTAATCCTAGACCCCGGTCCTTGGACGGGGGATAGGTATTATTCCCACTTTTACTATATGCGCCCACTTCCGTGGACGAAGGAGGAAAAACAACTGTTGGGAATACTTTGCCCATATTTACCTAGGGCTTATGATACAGATGGTTAGTCTGTTTAAAATTGGTTAACATGTCAGCTATTTGCAATAATATATTTGCTATAAGCCCAAGTTCCATTTTGTCTTAAACATCCATTTTTTATATATCTGTCTGCAAAAGTATTAAGTGTTTTTTTTCTGCTGAGTTTCTGTTTCTTGTAGACCACATGATTGCTTGGAAATGCCATAATGTGGAAATTTCTCAGTCCTGGGAGAATGTTAACCGATAATATGAGCAAAATATTGCTCAAAGAGGGGAAACATTTGTGATTATTGGGGCTCAGTTGGCTGGAACACCGGGAAAGATTGGGCTTATAAGCCACAGAATGCATTTTGTAACCAATGTGTGGCGAAACCGACCTCGCCACGTGTCCTTGGAGGGGGCTGCTTGCCCGCCTCTTGCCTTTGGACTATGGACCCGACTTTATCTGAATGTGTTAACCCAGATATCTATGCCATGGAGCCCATTCGCTGTAGTTATGGACTTCAGCTCCATGGCAATTGAACTGTGTGAATAGGATCTGCGCGCTATTCGGTAGTTTTGTGCGCTCAGATCCCAGCTATCTGGGGATATGTGAAATGTCTGTGTGTTATGTATAAAAGCTGACTTTATGTATTTTAAAGTGTTTTACTGTCTTTGTGTCCCCATGTGCTCAATGGAGTCTGTCTCTGTCCTGGGAGGTAATTAGATTACTTCTACCTTGTCTCCAGGAGAGAGGGCTCTGTAAAACCGGTCTGAGCCGGAAAGCCATGCTGGCAGGGGTTTTAAAAGATACTTTACTAACTTTTGAACCCCTGGTCTGATTCATGCCATTTTTTAATATGTTGTTCCCCTGAATGGATTGATTGTGGATGTGTATTTTTATGTGAATGTGATGTATGGTTTTAGAGTTATGAAAGTTGGGTAGAAAGTATGTTTTAACTGTATGTATAATTGAGTTTCCTCTCAGGATAAGGGGAGAGAATATGTGGGATGTAACTGATGTGTGAGTGGTTGTTTTATACCTCCCTGTGGGCAGACCTGTATTTGTAACAACTGCAATAAAAACCAGGCTGGGTGTGCCAGCACCTCAGATTCTGCTTGACCCTCAAAACGAAGTGTCGTCTCGTTATTGGGGGAATTGGACTGTATCCTGACTGCCAGGAGTGTAAGCGAATTGTATGCTTTTCCTGTTAAGCTATTCCAGGGTTCGTGTGTTTCCAGTTCGGGAGTTGGAAGATTCGTACAGTTTGCAGTTCGGGAGATTGGTGCTTGCAGTAGCTGCTGGTCTTTTGAAAAGGGGATTATCACTTAAACGTTTTTATCCTCTTGTGGGCGAAACGGTCCGTTACAATTGGTGGCAAGCGGCAGGATCATTCCCACAGCCCAGGAGGGAAGCTACAGGGCAACACCATTCATTGGAGTTACAAATTGAGGGCAACGCTAGCACTCGTGCAGCGCCCCTGGCAGCAGAGGTATCCAGCGACTTGGAGCAGACAAGTATGGAAGGCTCTGACGCTAAGGATGATTGGCTGGCCGAGGTGAGGCAGCGAGTGGCCCAGTATGGGGGTGATGTATCCATGGAGATATTCCAGGTGATCTGGAACCAGGTCATGGCTGAGCGAAACTCAAGGATGGATGGAGAGTATGCTCAGCGGAAAGAGTGTTACAGCAGCAGAGTAGAGGCTGCATCCAAGGAGGTTAGCTGTCTCCCCCTGAGGCGGCAGGAAGAACCCGAAGTAGGGGTCCTCATAGATTGGTCCTGTGAGGAACCACAACAGGCAGGTGAAGATGGGACCGAGGTCTCTTCACCAGGCCCAACGGGATGGTGGGCAGCAGGCCCAGATCCCCAGCAGCAGAGTGAGTTACAGGGAGCCAAAGGTACCGTCCTTCCTCCCCAACGGCAGTGGGTACCCCAGGGAGCTGAAGGTACAGTCCTTCCTCCCCAGCGGCAGTGTGTACCCCAGGGAGCTGAAGGTACAGTCCTTCCTTCCCAGCGGCAGATTGTATCCCAGGGAGCTGAAGGTGCCGGCCTTCCTCCCCAGCGGCAGTGTGAGTCCCAGGGAGCCAAAGGTACCGTCCTTCCTCCCCAGCGGCAGTGTGTACCCCAGGGCGCTGAAGGCGCCATCCTTCCTCCCCAGCGGCAGAGTAAGTCCCAGGGAGCTGAAGGTGCCGTCCTTCCTCCCTAGCGGCAGTGTGTACCCCAGGGAGCAGAAGGTGCCGTCCTTCCTCCCCAGCGGCAGAGTGTCCTGCAGGGAGCAGAGACCGTCCGTCTCGCACCCCAGCAGCATGACAAAATATTGAAAGGGGAGACAGCTGGTCCCCCTCTCCACCAGCAGAGAGAGTGTCAGGGAGATGAGCCTGCTACCCCCTCTTCCCAGCGGCAGGTTACAGTTCAGAGAGAGGAGCTTGTTACACCCTCTCTCCAGCGGCAGCCTAACCCACCAAGGGGAGATGCTACATCCCCCAACAGTGCAGATAGGACTGTAGTCTCTGCACTTGCAGCACAAGGGGTAGGGACGGTCGGTCCTGTCCCCCAGCCCCAGAGCTGTGTACCCAGAGGGGAGACGGTCGGTCTCCCCCTCCCACAACCAGGCTCCAATCAGGCTACTTCAGTGGTAGCGCTGGCACCAGGGCAGAGTACCGCTGGTCTCTGCCCACTCAGCAACCCACCAAGGCAGTCTACCAGCTCCCCGCACAGCCGTGGTGAGGAACCTGGACCTGGACAAGCTGCTACTTTATCCAGGTGGAGTAAACATTTATTGTGGGTGGGAGGTACTGCTGTTTGTGCTTCGTGGGTGGGTTGCTGGACTAACCAGGGCACTGACCGGCAGGAGGTCAGATACCCTGTTAGTCTGGGAGGTAAAGGGGAGAAGTGTGGCGAAACCGACCTCGCCACGTGTCCTTGGAGGGGGCTGCTTGGAGGGGATTATCACCTAAACGGTTTTTATCCTCTTGTGGGCGAAACGGTCCGTTACACAATGTTCGTGACAAACACTGTATAAATATAGAGCATTTTGAATACATTGACAGAAGACTTTTGGAAAGCAACTTGTGTGTGTCTCGTTATTACCCTTCCATAATTCTTCCCTGAATATTCAGCTGACAATCGAGGGTTGGAGAATAGTGACCAGAGAGATTGAGTCACCAGAGTAGCAGATTTACCTTTCATGTAGTGTTCCTTTAAAAGTATTGATTCTTTATTTTTATTTTTTATTTTTGTAAATATAATCTTTATTTGTGTTTTTCGTAACGTAGTAGGTGGTATTGAAACTCGCAGGTCTCTGTATAGATCTAGTACATGGTATTGTTTGGTTCCGTTAGTCATGGGTATTGTTAGGCTCGCAGGCCCACAGTAATTCGTTCTTCAGTGTGTTGGATAGCATTGAGACTCGCAGGTCTCCATACATAGACATTTTGCATATTTGTTGGGTTTAGTTAGTCATATGTGCGGTTGGGCTCGCAGGCCCGCAATGTTGTCGGACACGCAGGTCCCTTACATTTCGTAAGCTGTTATTAGTGCATATGTCCCATGTGTTGTGTTTAGGTTTGTTTCGGTGTCTCGTTATCATGTCAGTGTTCTACTCTACGTCTACCACCATGTGTGTTGTGGTGGATTGCTTGAATGCGTGTCGCGTTCCAGCTTGTGTGTGTTTAGCTTCTTTTTTTTTTTTAATTCTTGATTTTTAAGTGCAAAAGGAGATAACAGTAACAGATGCGTTTGCCATGCCCCAACAGCATGTACACGCGATATAGTAATGTACGTGGATGTAGTAAGGCATGACATAGGAACACATTGCACATTTTTATATAATGACGTGAGAACTGATTTTAAACTTATATACTCATGAAATAAAAGATGAAAATGCAAAAATTGACAAAGTATGTTAGCTGGTAAGCATTACGCACAAATTGCACCTTTTGAGATTAAGCAGTGTATGAGACATGTTCGTTCCAGCTGTCTGAGCATTAAGCGACTATATGCATCCATATACTAAATTCGCGTACCAGGGGGGGCGGAGCCTAGCAGCCAATCACATCGGACAAGCTCCATGCCAAATAAGCCTGATTTCAACCCAAACTACCACTCTAAGCCCTAACAGTACCTGCCTTTCGACCCCTGAGACAAAGGTTTACCACAGCGACAGGGCATGAGCGAGTGCGTAGCGAAAACGGCAACAATGCCCAAGGGATCGACCTGAGGCCTACACGCAGGGACGGACTGACAGTGGCCTGGGCCCCCGGGCAAAATTAGCAACTGGGCCCCAAGCAGACCGATATATATGCTGGTGTAGGTGTACCGTTTATTTGATTATATGTACGTGTAAAGTGAATGTATGTTGTGTATATTAACTGTAAGCGCTAGTGTGAGTGAATATATGTATGTCTTTGTGTGTAGTGTCAGGATATGTGAATTCATAGTATATTTGAATACATGTTTTGAGTTTTATAAATAGGGTAGTATTTTTTTTATGTGTTTGTGTAGCATGGCAGTTTGTATAAAGGGGTATTTCTGAATTTTGCCAATGTGTTTGTATGAGGTCCAAATTTTGCGTCTTAAATTACAGATCATCAAGTGTTAAATGTTACAACCTACCTTAAAGGATCACTATAATGTCAGGAAAACAAACTTGTTTTCCTAACACTATATAACCCTTAGGTCCACCCCACCCCCCACCCTCAGGGTCCCCTTCCCGCTGGGCTGAAGGGGTTAAAACTCCTTCAGCCACTTACCTCTATCCAGCGCTGGGCTCCCTCGGTGCTGGTGACCTACCCTCCCCCGCCGACGTCAGCTTCCAAGTGCAGCGGAATGCGCATGCGCGGCAAGAAACGTGCGTGGATTCAAACAGTCCATAGAAAAGAATTTCTCAAAGCTTTCGTATGGACGTTCTGCATGATGAATGTGATTTTCGCATGCAGCGCCGCAGAAACGCCTCTAGTGGCTGTCAGGAAGACAGCCACTAGAGGCTGGATTAACCCTGCAATGTAAACATAGCAGTTTCTCTGAAACTGCTATGTTTACATCTGAAGGGTTAAAACCTGGGGGACCTGGCACCCAGACCACTTCATTGAGCTGAAGTGGTCTGGGTGACTATAGTGTCCCTTTAACGGAACACTATAGTGTCAGGAATACAAAAGTGTATTCCTGACGCTATCGGTTTCTGGCCCCCCTTAAAAACGGGATTTACTCACCTTTTTTCCCCATCACCGACCAAACTCCTTGGCACAGTTCAACAATTTTAGATGATCTCAGCCAGCCCAATGCTCTACCATAGGAAAGCACTGGAAAGCTATTGTGCATGTGCGGCAAAACACTACGCTGTGGCAATCACCATCTCCTCATAGAGATGCATTGAATCAGTGCTTCTCTATGACAAGTGTTCAGCGTCTCCATACGGAGCATGGAGATGCGGAATGTCTGTGCTGCACATTTTGCAACACTGACACAGGAAGCACCTAGATCAGGGCTGTCCAACCTGCGGCCCCCCAGATGTTGCTGAACTACAACTCCCATGATTCTTTCAATTAAAAAGACAGACAGGGAATCGTGGGAGTTGTAGTTCAGCAACATTTGGGGGGCCGCAGGTTGGACAGCCCTGACCTAGATGTTCCTAGGCAGCAAGGTAACATTGTTTTTTCACTGAAAAGGCAGCCTTTACAGCAAAAACCCTGCAGGGGCAGACTATACTCACCAGAATAACTACATTAAGCTGTAGTTGTTCTGGTAACTATAGCGTTCCTTTATGGTTGTGCGTGCAAAGGGGTAGGGACTGCAGAGGGTGCTGGGAGGAAGAGGCTGCAGAGGGTACAGGGGGAAGGGACTGCAGATGGCACGGGGGGGAAGAGAGGCTGTAGTGGGTGCAGAGGGTAAAGGGTGCTGTTGAGATTGCAAAGGGAAATATAAGCTGTAGTAAGTGCAGGGAGTGTAGGGGCTGCAGTTGGTGCATAGGATATAGGAGTTGTAGTGGGTGCCTGGGGGTAGGGGCTAAAGTGAATGCAGGGGGTCAGGGGCAGCAGAGGGTGCAGGGGCAGCAGAGGGTGCAGGGGTAGGATCTCTGCAGGGGGAGCAGGGGGTAGGTGCTGCAGAGGGAGCATGGGGGTAGGTGCTGCAGAGGGAGCAGGGGGGTAGGAGCTGCAGAGAGGGAGCAGGGGGGTAGGGGATGCAGAGGGAGCAGGGGGGTAGGGGATGCAGAGGGAGCAGGGGGTAGGGTAATAGGTGCTGTTGTGATTGCAACGGGAAAAATAAGCTGTAGTAAGTGCAGGGAGTGTAGGGGCTGCAGTTGGTGCATAGGGTATAGAGGCTGTAGTGGGTGCATAGGATATAGAGGCTGTAGTGGGTGCATAGGATATAGGAATTGTAGTGGGTGCCTGGGGGTGAGGGGCAGCCGAGGGTGCAGGGGTAGCAGTGGGGTAGGATCTCTGCAGTGGGTAGGGGCTACAGAGGGAGTGGGGGGGTGTAAGGACTGCAGAGGGAGTGGGGTGTAGGGGCTGCAGAGGGAGCATGGGTTAGGGGCTGCAGAAGGTTTAGTGGGGTAGGGGCTGCAGAGGGAGTAGGGATGATAGGAGTTGTAAGTGTAAAGTGCCTTAGCATGATAGGAGTTGTAAGTGTAAAGGAAGGAGTTACAGAGGAAGCAGGGGCTGCAGAGGGAGCATGGGGTAGGGGCAGCAGAAGGTGCAGTGGGGTAGGGTGTGCAGAGGGAGCTGGGGGTATGAATGATAGGAGTTGTATGTTTAAAGTGCCTTGGCATGATAGGAGTTGTAAGTGTAAAGGAAGGAGTTACAGTGGGGGTAGGGACTGCAGAGGGAGCAGTGGGGATAGGGGCTGCAGAGGGAGCAGGGGGGGGATAGGGGCTGCAGAGAGAGCAGGGGGGATAGGGGCTGCAGAGAGAGCAGGGGGGATAGGGGCTGCAGAGGGAGCAGGGGGGATAGGGGCTGCAGAGGGAGCAGGGGGGATAGGGGCTGCAGAGGGAGCAGGGGGGATAGGGGCTGCAGAGGGAGCAGGGGGGATAGGGGCTGCAGAGGGAGGGGTAGGGGCTTCAGAGGGAGCAGGGGGGGTAGGGGCTTCAGAGGGAGCAGGGGGGATAGGGGCTTCAGAGGGAGCAGGGGGGATAGGGGCTTCAGAGGGAGCAGGGGGGATAGGGGCTTCAGAGGGAGCAGGGGGGATAGGGGCTTCAGAGGGAGCAGGGGGGATAGGGGCTTCAGAGGGAGCAGGGGGGATAGGGGCTTCAGAGGGAGCAGGGGGGATAGGGGCTTCAGAGGGAGCAGGGGGGATAGGGGCTTCAGAGGGAGCAGGGGGGATAGGGGCTTCAGAGGGAGCAGGGGGGATAGGGGCTTCAGAGGGAGCAGGGGGGATAGGGGCTTCAGAGGGAGCAGGGGGTGGTAGGGCTTCAGAGGGAGCAGGGGGGGTAGGGCTTCAGAGGGAGCAGGGGGGTAGGGCTTCAGAGGGAGCAGGGGGTAGGGGCTTCAGAGGGAGCAGGGGGTAGGGGCTTCAGAGGGAGCAGGGGGTAGGGGCTTCAGAGGGAGCAGGGGGTAGGGGCTCCAGAGGGAGCAGGGGGGTAGGGGCTTCAGAGGGGGTAGGGGCTTCAGAGGGAGCAGGGGGGTAGGGGCTTCAGAGGGGGTAGGGGCTTCAGAGGGGGTAGAGGCTTCAGAGGGAGCAGGGGGTAGGGGCTTCAGAGGGGGTAGGGGCTTCAGAGGGAGCAGGGGGGGGTAGGGGCTTCAGAGGGGGTAGAGGCTTCAGAGGGAGCAGGGGGGGTAGGGCCTTCAGAGGGAGCAGGGGGGGTAGGGCCTTCAGAGGGAGCAGGGGGGGTAGGGGCTTCAGAGGGAGCAGGGGGGGGTAGGGGCTTCAGAGGGAGCAGGGGGGGTAGGGGCTTCAGAGGGGGTAGAGGCTTCAGAGGGAGCAGGGGGGGTAGGGGCTTCAGAGGGAGCAGGGGGGGGTAGGGGCTTCAGAGGGAGCAGGGGTGGGTAGGGGCTTCAGAGGGAGCAGGGGGGTTGGGCTTCAGAGAGAGCAGGGGGGTAGGGGCTTCAGAGAGAGCAGGGGGGTAGGGGCTTCAGAGAGAGCAGGGGGGGGTAGGGGCTTCAGAGGGAGCAGGGGGGTTGTGGTGGCAGAGGGTGCAGGGGGTAGGGGCAGTAGTGGGGGGAATATCATTAACATATTTGTAATAAAAAAAAAATGATTGAAAAAAAATTAAAGCCCCCCTTACAAGTCTTACCTCTCTGGTGGTCCAGACATCCTCTCCTGGAAAGTCCCTCACAGCTCCAGCACAGGATCTTCTTGACACGCTGTCTGTAACACTGCTCAGGGCAGCTCCGCACAGCTCACTGTGACTGGTGATGTCACTTCCTGCAGAACAAGCTGCACGGAGCTGCCCTGAGCAGTTGCAGGCAGCTCAGTGAGGCTGTGTTTGGAGACAGGCACACTGAGGGGCAGCTTAGTGGGGTCTTTGGAAGGCCCCTTAGCTGTCTCTCAGTGTGCCCTGCACGGAGGAGATAATTAGTAGCAGCAGGGTCCCGTGGACGGCTGTGCGGGCCCCTTGCTGAGCGCAGGCTGGCAGGGGAGATTAACTCCCCAGCTCAGCCGTTACTGCACTGCAGCAGGGGCGGGCCCCCCAGAGCCTCGGGCCCTCGGTCCATGACCGATTTGCCCGAGTGCTCAGTCCGCCCCTGCCTACACGTGGCCTACTCAGACGGTACGGGGGAGGCGGCCGATCCCCCCGCCGACTGCAGCCTACTCACCAGGAGGTCTCCCGGGTACACTCGCCCCCCCCCCCCGCCGGTGAGGGATATCCCGTCAAACAGTCCATACCTCAGGAACACGGCACCACTCTCTGCCTAACAGCACTGCATAACATGGCGGATGCCATGCGCCAGCCTGATCATGGATCCCAACTACCACCACTCTCGGAACGACTTGACGCCTGCTGGCCGACTTTTGGGCCAGGCTCTCAGCCGACGAGAGCGCCCCAGAAGAGGTCCGACCGGCTACAACACCACGGGTCACCACGCCACAGTCTGCAGCTCCAGGAGGGGGCCAAAACGCAGCTTGGAAGGCTGGGAGGAGGAGGCGAGCGGCCCGACGCAAGCCCCAGCAGGTCAGCATCAGACCAGCGGTACGCCGACTAACTAAACGGCGGCATACCCCAGGCCCACCCACTCAAACCCCCCTCCTCCTCAGGAAAACCACAACCCTACCTGGGCGACGGCATCACGCCGACGGGCCTCAGACTCCCTGGCACGATTCCACACGGAACCGATACCTACAAGTACCGGAGACTTATGCTACCAAACCCACCGAATGTATCCCGGCTGGGATCAGGACGGGCACTGACTGGGGGGACCCCCAACGCTTGTTGTCCCGGGCACCAAATCCACCGCTGATAGGGATCGGTTAAGCCACAAAGCTAAATCGGTTTATGCCGCCATCTTCCTTGGCGTCCAAGCCACAGCCTGATTATTTTTTTTATTAAAATTTTGCTTTTTGTCCAAATGATGTCCCTGAGACACACATACATACACTTATGCACAAACTCACTTACTCACTTACACTCAATGTTCCACACAATCACAATCAGTGACCAATGCACATACACATTCACTGACTCATGCTGAGTGACAGACACACTAACTAAAGCAGACATACACTGACTCATTTAGACTTACACACAAACTGGCCCAAGCAGACACACACACACCAACACTGGCCCAAGAAAACAAACACACACACTGACTCAAGCAGACACACACACACACACACATACTAACCCAAGTAGACACACACACACTATTCCTGTCCAGACACACACACTTACCCAAGCAGACACACTGATCAAAACAGACACACATACACTGACTCAAGCAGACACAAACATACTCACTAAAGCAGATTGACACACATTCTTTAAAACACACACACTATTCAATCCCCCTCTTGCCTTCACTTCACATTGTTTCTTCGTGTGTCCCATGCTTAAGGACTGCACCTGGCTGCCTTGCTGCCTCCACTCAGTCTCAGTCCCACCCCCGCTATCTTCCCGCCTACTTGACCCTGAGAACAGGGCAAGGGGCGGGAGCGATGGAACGATGCGGCATATTAGAATGGGGGCGGCTCTATGAACTTTGCAGTCAGGCCCTGGGGAGTTAGCGCAGCTAAGCGGACAAGGGCACATGTAGGAGTGTGGGGATAGATGCATGGGATTGGTTGGGAAGAGTCTGTGGGTGTGATTATGTTCTGTGTAAGACAGTGTGGGGGAGGTCTTACCTCAGTGCCACTTGGGATTCGGGCCAGCAAACAGCTTCCTGTCCTCCTGCTCCTGTTTGCCTGGGCCTGCAGATTGACACAGCCTGATGGTTGAGGCTTCTGGCTTCCCTCAGGGCTGCTGCAGCATGGATGGTGGCCGGCACCTGTGGAGAGATTTGGGCACATTAATAGAGGTATGGCTACCGGTGTGGGTCCCCCCCGCGGCCTACCTCCCCCTGGTGCACCCCCTGCGGTCTCCCCTGCTGCCTCCCATGCGGTCCCTGCCCCTGGGGGCCGCACCAGCCCTGGCAGGTGTTCCCACCCGCCTGCCAGGCTCTCCCCTGTTCCCCCTCTTCGGGCCCGGTTGATGGGGTGGAGCCCGGGCCCGAGGCCTCAATAGGCCGCGTGTCTGGGGGCTCCAATCACGCGGCCTACCAACAGGGGCCTGGATTTGCGGCCTGCTGCGGCCGCGCGCGTGGCACGGCCTTCTGCCACGAGGCCTGCCACCGCCACCCGGCCAGCCGCCTCCGTTGCCGCCCGGCCTGGTACTCCCAGGCCGGGGATGCAGCCTCCTACTACTAGGCCGGGAGTGCGGCCTCCTACTGCCGCGCGGCCCCCTGGTGCGGCTGCCGCGCGGCCTGCATGTGCTGTTTCGGTATCCGGCACCATCCGCCCCGGCCGCCGGTGCTGGATTGCGGGCCAGGGGCGGTGGGCGGCGGATGCAGCGATCCGGGCGGCGGGTGGCCGCCCGGCAACGATCATGGTCCCCCCCGCGGCCGGCGGGGGGTTGGGGCGGTGAGTAGGCCCCCGTGGGGGGTCCCCCTGCCCGTCGGGAGCCTCCTCTGCCAGTGAGGAAGGCTCCCAGGGCTCTGTCTCCCCTTCCCACTCTGCTTCTCCCAGGGGGCCCTGCTTACCCGGTCCTGGGCCCCCTGGTCCCCCCTTCCTCCTTCTCAGTTTGTTTCCAGCCCCCTCTCTGTTGCCCCTTCCCCCTCTCTTTGCCCCTTCCCCCTCTCTGGTGCCCCTTACCCCTATCTGTTGCCCCTTCCCCCTCTCTGGTGCCCCTTCCCCCTCTCTGGTGCCCTTTACCCCTTTCTGGTGCCCCTTACCCCTATCTGGTGCCCCTTCCCCCTCTCTGGTGCCCCTTCCCCTCTCTGGTGCCCCTTTCCCTCCCTCTGTTGCCCCTTTCCCTTCCTCTGTTGCCCCTTTCCCTCCTGTTTTTTCTTTTCTCCCCCTCTGTGCTTCGCTTCCTCCCCCTGCTGGTCCCCATCCCTCCCTGTCTGCCCCCTCTCCTTTATCCCATCCCCCCTCTGTCTTGTCTGGGCCCCCTGCCCCCCCTGTTGGTCACTTACCTCGGCCATCTCCTCTGGGGCGTGGGCTCTCCTCTTCTCCACTGCTCTCTTCTCCGGACTCTGCTGCAGCTCCTGGACCCGTCCAGCAGGTGGCGCCTGGATCCCGGCTGATGTCTTCTGTGGTTGTTGTTACTGATGTTTCTTTGCCTCAGCCTTCTGTGAGCGCAGTGCCGGGCTTGGATCGCCAGGCTGCAAACGGTGAGTACTTTTCCCCCTTCTTTGTTAGCGCTTTGCGTGCATACGTTGTTCCTTCCCTTATTCAGTCTAGTCCTCTTGCACACAAAAAAAAAAAAAAAAGACTACACTGTAGATTGCCAAATGGAATAAATTAAAAAAAAAAAAAAGTGCATACTATGACATATACAAGAAGATTGAACGTTAACACAAAATGAAAAAAAATAAATAAATAAATAAAAAAAAAAATAAATAAAAAAATAAAAAACAATCAAGAGAAAAAGAAAAACAACAATAAAAAACAACACAAAAAAAAAAAAAAAAAAAAGACGAAAACGGTAGAAAACAACTGACATGGATTACAAGTACATTAAGTGCATGGACGCCGCTTCCCCCTCCCCCTTAATTTTCAGTATGCATCGTATGTTTAAGTGCGCTTTCCTGCGGCGTCCTGGGTTCGCATGACTCTGGGTGTTGCTGAGCTTATATGGCCCGCTTGGCTTGCGCGCAATGCTAGGGAGCAGATGGGGGGGAGGGGCTTTTATCGCAGGGACGTTCCCTCCTGCCACGGGGGGTCCCTTGACTAAGTGGGACATTAGGGGCTCCGGGTGGGTCGTGGGGAGCATGCTCTAGTCGGTTACGCCCCATGGCACATGTTTGAATGCACCCTGTTTCTGGATATCATGGTCGGGGAGAAGGGCTCCCCGGGGATGCACTGCGTGGTTCTGCGGTCAGGACACTTTCGGGACGCGTATCGTCCCTGGGAGGAGCTGGGTTGGTGGGGATACGTTTTGCACTTTAGTTGGCGGGCAACCCTTCTTGGCCTGGGGCCGGGTGGGCTTCGGCCTCTGGTTTACTAAGGTCTCGCCTGGTGCCTCAGCACGGTGCGTTGTTTTCGTCCTCTCTGCGATCTGTCGGGATGGGGACGTGGGTGCTCTCGGTGCTGGACCCTCAGTCCATGTGAGAGCTCCTTCGGGTGGTGTGGGTCCTGTTTCCCAAGAATGCTCGATCAGCTTATTTCCCAATCGTTGCAGGTGCCCCTGGAGTTCGCTCTGCGGCCCCCCCCCCCCCCTTGTGGGAGGTGGTACCCATGGTGGAGCGGGGTTGATATCGCCTGGTTCCTTATTTACTCATCTATCGTTTCCTTCCGGGGGCTGGGTTTGAGTTGGTGGCTCGGCGCAGCGGTCTGTGTGGGTGGGGCTGCGGGGCCCTGGGGCCTTGCTGACGCAGGCGGCGGTGGAATCGTTCTTCCGGCTGCTGCCGGTACGTCCGTCGAGTTTTTGTTTTCTGGGCTGTGTTTCTGACGGTCAAGATTAGGTGGCTATGTGCCTCCACGTAAGTTGCTCCCAATGTCGCTTATGTGTGGGGCCGTCAGTGTCGCATGTACGCACTCTGCTGTTGCGGTGTTTTTCTTGGGATAGTGTTTTGGAGTTTCTGAGTTCCGTGGCCAAGGCCTTATCCGTGGGTCGGGATGTGTGCTCTTGTCTCCTGGATAGTGGGATCAATTCCTGTAAGGGGAACGCCAGAGGGGCGTTGTGGGTTTCGGCTGCGCAACCCGTGGGCTCTCCGGGTTACGCTGGGCTTTGCCTGTTGGGGTTGCCTTTGGGACTGTATGGGGTTCCTGCTGGGCCTCCTCTAATGTTGGCTTGTGCAATCTGGCCCCCTGTGTCTTTTCCGCTGACTTCCAACTGTTTCGCCGCCGCAGGAGGTTTTGGGTTTTGGGCCATTTGGGCTCTCGGGGGTGTGCTGCCTCTTGCCCACTACGCTGGCTCTGGCGGACTCTGGTGTTCTTGGAGGTCTCCTTTCTGGTGGCATGGTAGGCTTGTGGTGCCCAGCTCACGAACAGGTGGGTGGGTTTTCCTGGGGGACCATCGTGGGGTGATGCTGGCTGTCTTTCACATGTTACAGTACCCTATTTCCCGGTGGTACTCTGGTACTCTGGCTCGGTGCTGTTTGAGTCTAGGGGCGGCTGGTCGGGGTTTTGTCCGGTTGTTACCGATGATGGCCGATGCTCTGTCTTGTTCATTATAGAGCGTACTTCGGGTGGAGGTGTCACGGAGTCGATTGTAAGGCAGTGGAGGTGTGGTCGCTTGGTCCAACGGTCTGCTGAAGCTGGTCTGTAGGCTGTCTATGGGGCGGCGTGGGGCCCGCTCCAGTAAGGTTGGAGTGTTCGGGACGGATGGGTATGTTTTCCTTTTGGGTTCCGGGATTGGACTGCTCATCTACATGTTTGGTTCCGTCTGTTGGGGGCGATTTCTGCGATTAGCGGGGCTCGGGCTTCCCGTTCATGTTACGGTCGTCGGCAAGTGGGAGGGTGTTTTGGTGGAGTTGACTAAGTGTTGGAATGGACTTCCTTCAGGTTTCGCAGCTCGATGGCTGTTGTCGGGAAGGGTAGGTTGGTTGCGATTGGCTGTTTCATCGATAGAATCTGTGCGATTCGCGGATGTTGCGGGTTTGACTTTCCGCATCCTCCTGGGGTGGGTGGGATGCACGGGGTAATGGTTGGGCTCCTACCAAGCTGTAATGGGTTTCCAGGTTGGTCTGTAATATACCGTTCCGATCGGGGGGCGGTGCAGGGTTCCGTCATTTGCCTGTTTTCGTTGGGAGTACTGTTCCGTCCCTGGGATTGTTCGGCCTCCTCCCCGGTTTGGTTCTCGGAGATGGTTTTTTTGTTTTTCACCCCCGCGTCCATTTAGTTGGGTTGTTCCTCTTGGGGGCTCGACTTCCTGGATAAGGATGGTGGGGAATTCAAGGGGCATTTATTTGGGTTGGGGGCGGCTACGGACACCGCCAGGCTGGGCGTGCCTGCGCCGATGGTTCAGAGGGCTCAGGTGGTGGGTCCTTGGGTCGCCTTGTTGGTCTCTGCTTGGTTTTATTGCCGCGTTTACGGTCCCCCCCCCGGACCGGGGAGGGCGGGGTTTTTCTCGTGGGTAATTTGGGAAAGGAGGCAGGGGCGAGTGGTTGGATCTTCCGCCTTCTGGGGTCGAGGTTCGGTGGTCTGGCTCCGGTTACGTGAAGGGGGTGTGGCTCCTCCTCATACGGGGCCAGCTGCCCCGCCTCATGGGGTACCAGGGGTTTTGTCATCCCGGGGTGGAATGACTTGGGTCGGTGGTGTTTTAGGACTTGGGTGCTCTTCGACCTGGACATGTTTCGCATTATGTTTCTTCCCCGAGGTTCTCAGGGGATGGGCTGCGCGTATCGCCCTTTCCTGTTGGCAGTACACTCCGCGATGTGAGTGCCCTGGTGCGCTGCCGTCGGTCATCGGACTAGATGGGTTTCTAAGTTGTCGTGGCCATAACAAAATGACTAAACACATAACTGACGAAATGAATATATAAAACATAAACACTTCCAGTTCACCTTTTGGGTTTGGCTACATGTGGTTTAGTTATCTCAAGGGAAGGGTGCGCTTGCTGGAGGTCGGACTTGACCTCTGTTACTCTAGCGCTGCGTGAAGTGGTGGAACAGGCCATGGCTGGTTGTGGTGGGGTCCCCCGCTGATTTAGGCGTAAAACAGCGGGGTTGTGGCGGGGGTATGTCCTTGCCAATTGAGTTTGAGGTTACGTTTAAGTAGATGGAATGAGATGAACAAGTTTTTTAAGGTCTCAAACCTCCCCTGCTCTAAAGGTTTAACTTTAGGTTGCCTGAGGTCTCGTGCCCATCGAGCGTGGATAAGGTCGGCTGATGGCAGGCATTGGAAGGATTTTTTATGACGAGGGGGGAGGTGAGAGGGAGTGGTGATTAGGAACCACTCCGTGTTTTTATTGGCAAGGACGGTTGGGTCACTGTATAACACTATGGGTGGAGTTATATATGTATATATGTTAATTTATGCTTATTTATGTCTAATGTTTTGGTTACAGAAAAGAAGAGATTCAATAAATAAAGTTATGGATGTGTTATGCAGTAATTTAGTTGTGATAATAAATGCTGTGGCCTGTTTCATCCATACTAAGTGGTCTGTCGTTATTGGGGGGGTTTAATGGGGTTAGAATTTGTTCTAGGCTGCATCGCGATTCCCCACTACGTACATACAAGGCCCTGGGGAGATAGCGCAGCTAAGCGGACAAGGGCACATGTAGGAGTGTGGGGATAGATGCATGGGATTGGTTGGGAAGAGTCTGTGGGTGTGATTATGTTCTGTGTAAGACAGTGTGGGGGAGGTCTTACCTCAGTGCCACTTGGGATTCGGGCCAGCAAACAGCTTCCCTCCCGCCCACCCTATACTATATTTTGTCACAGCTAGCCGGGGGTATGTCCTTGCCAATTGAGTTTGAGGTTACGTTTAAGTAGATGGAATGAGATGAACAAGTTTTTTAAGGTCTCAAACCTCCCCTGCTCTAAAGGTTTAACTTTAGGTTGCCTGAGGTCTCGTGCCCATCGAGCGTGGATAAGGTCGGCTGATGGCAGGCATTGGAAGGATTTTTTATGACGAGGGGGGAGGTGAGAGGGAGTGGTGATTAGGAACCACTCCATGTTTTTATTGGCAAGGACGGTTGGGTCACTGTATAACACTATGGGTGGAGTTATATATGTATATATGTTAATTTATGCTTATTTATGTCTAATGTTTTGGTTACAGAAAAGAAGAGATTCAATAAATAAAGTTATGGATGTGTTATGCAGTAATTTAGTTGTGATAATAAATGCTGTGGCCTGTTTCATCCATACTAAGTGGTCTGTCGTTATTGGGGGGGTTTAATGGGGTTAGAATTTGTTCTAGGCTGCATCGCGATTCCCCACTACGTACATACATGAGGTTGATGGCACCAATTGCTAGTCTGCAGCTTGGTAAGTGCTCCCTAGCACCCAGTGCTATGACCTGTGGCATAAACGAAATACTTTTTCACAAATAGAGGGGCGGTCCAAATCAGCAGTAAAGCTGCTGCACGTCTCCCCCTTAAGAAGTTTTCTAGGCGGCTGCCTAATTGGCCTATAGGACGCGCCGGCCCTGATGGCACTAGGACCCTAATGAGAACAGCTCAGCAGCGCTCTTTGCAATGTCCAGTATGTTGAGGGCTGGCCAGACATGCCCCTTTACTCTTTCAGTAGGTAGATGCCCTTTATCCAGGCAGGCCCCCCCATTATGGGCAGGGCCTGCCTTAAGGGTTTGCGGGCTGTGCGGCCGGGCGACCACACAGCTTGCACAACTAGGACCTGCCCTATCTCAGAGCACTCTAGTAGCAGAGAAATTATGTTCTGTCCAGCCTGCCCTTAGAGAGGAAGCACTGCTTTATTGTCCAGTGAGGAGATTGAGGACCTCCCTCACCAGCCCACTGTCTGTATTATTGGGAGGAACCGCCTACATACTACATCCCTATCCCACACCACACTATATTCCTTACACACACACTACATCCCTATCCCATACCACACAGTGTTCCCTACACACACACTACATCCCTATCCCACACCACACTGTGTTCCCTACACACACACACACACTACATCCCTATTCCACACCACACTGTGTTCCCTACACACACACACACTACATCTCTATCCCACACCACATTATTGTTCCATACAAACACTACATAATGGCATGCCAGCTGCAGGGAGACAGGAGTTTTTTCAACTCTTGTGTTAGAAATATGTTTGTACTCCTAATGCCAGAGTTGCTTCAAATAGGTTTGTTTTTCCCAAATCTATACATTTGCTAGCAATCTAGCCCATATATATTTAGAATATTTTGCTCTTTAAAAAGACCAGAAGTTGTGTGTACTATGACAAGTACAATAAACACGATTTCTGAGACTAATATGTATATTATTATTATTTTATTATTTATATAGCGCCATCAAATTCCCTAGCGCTGTACAATGGGTGGACTAACAGACATGTAATTGAAACCAGACAACTGGACATACAGGAACAGTGAGGTGGAGGGCCCTGCTCAATGAGCTTACATTATATAGCATTATATAGGGACTTGTAAGCAAGCACCAGAATTTGAAATTGAGCCCTATATCTAACTGGAAGCCGATGCAGGGACTGACAGAGCGGGGAGGCGTGGGAGATGTGAGCGGACAGGAAAATGAGCCTTGCCGCCGCCTTCATTATAGATTGCAACGGTGCAATCTGGGAACACGTAAGACCACTGAGAAGAGTATTGCAGTAGTCCAGGCGAGAGATAACAAGAGCATGGACTAGCACCTTAGCCGCATCCGGGGTTAAATAGGGGCGGATGCGCGCTATGTTTTTGAGATGGAAGTGACAGGATTTGGCGATTGATTGGACATGAGGGGTGAAGGAGAGGTTGGAGTCAAAAAGAACACACAGGCTGGAGCCTGCGAGGTAGAGGTGATGGTAGCGCCGTTGACTTGGAGGGAGACAGACACGGGAGTAGTAACACTTGAGGGAGGAAAGACCAGAAGTTCTCTTTTGGACAGGTTGAGTTTAAGGAAGTGAGAAGCCATCCATTTTTAAATCGAAGAGAGGCAGTCAGAGACACAAGTCAAGGGCAGAGAGAGATCAGGAGAGGACAGGTAGATTTGCGTGTCATCCGCATATAAATGATAACGGAAGCCAAATGAGCTGATGAGTTTACCAAGGGAGACAGTGTAGATAGAGAACAGTAGGGGACCAAGGAGAAAACTTTGGGGGACGCCAACAGAGAGTGGTTGGGGGGAAGAGGCAGAGTCAGATAAAGAAACACTGAAAGAAGGCTGGGAGAAGTAGGAGGAGAACCATGAGAGAGCAGTATCCCGTAGACCAAAATGACGGATGCATATTAATAAGTTTTAATAATAAATGTATTATTATGCCTATAGTATTTACACATGTATTAATATATTCTCAGAAATCACATTAATACATAGCATCTATGTAATAGAGGTGCAGCACTTTTTACAGGATTTAAAGTTTTGGATGAGGGGGTGTGGCCATGGATGGAAGCTGAGAAGATTTTTCGCACAGGACACCTAAAGGTCTAAGGCCGGCCCTGATTATGAGAGACTTTAATGACGTAATTTTTGGAAAGTTTAAGAGTAATAAATAGGATTCTGACCTCAGTGGAAGTTTGATCTTACTGATTACTTTTTTTTTTTCTTTTTTACTGTTACAGGTAAGATTCATCTGTAGGAAAAGGTTACTGATTGCACAAGGTTTGATTTCCTGTTGGTAATTATAAGGCATTTGATTTGATTAGGTAGCTACTTGCTATTGACTGCTGTTTAAATTAGCTATTGTTTGCTAATAAGTAGAGGCCTACCCAGGTGTTAAACATTCCTAGTGGGAGGTGATTTTAGGAGTATATAAAGGGTAGTTGTCATTAGTTTGGCTAATAGAGCTTGGTTGCTTCATCTAAGTGTTGCTTCTAAGTGTGTGTGGTTGGAGATATTCTGGAGAGTGTTGCTTCTAAGTGTGTGTGGTTGGAGATATTCTGGAGAGTGTTGCTTCTAAGTGTGTGTGGTTGGAGATATTCTGGAGAGTGTTGCTTCTAAGTGTGTGTGGTTGGAGATATTCTGGAGATAAACTGGAGGTAATCTGAGGTATTCAGGAGGATAAATAAAAAAGTTAAGGTTTGTTTGATTTAAATTATTCACCTCATTGGAATGGCAGACTTAGTTCAGTGTAATAGTTGCTTTGCATTTGTTTCACGTTCCACTTTTTGGAGGTTTGGTCGTTGTCTAATCTGTAGACAGTTCTCTATCTTGCGGCAGGAGATTGTATTTTTGAAGTCTGAGATTTGTAAATTATCTGGTAAACAAACTCAGGCTGGAACTGCTGCAAAGCCACTGCCACAGAGACATACTAGGAATGGCAGATGGATTACTGTAGGATCTGGTAGACTTGGAGTTGTGGATAAAAGGCATATTGCACAGTCTGTTGCTCTACATAATTCATTTTCTGCACTTTCAGAGTGTAGTGGTGTCGTGGAGAGAGGCACTGAGGCTAGTGGTGTTGTGCAGAGAGGCACTGAGGCTAGTGGTGTTGTGCAGAGAGGCACTGAGGCTAGTGGTGTTGTGCAGAGAGGCACTGAGGCTAGTGGTGTTGTGCAGAGAGGCACTGAGGCTAGTGGTGTTTTGCAGAGAGGCACTGAGGCTAGTGGTGTTGTGCAGAGTGGCACTGAGGCTAGTGGTGTTGTGCAGAGAGGCACTGAGGCTAGTGGTGTTGTGCAGAGAGGCACTGAGGCTAGTGGTGTTGTGAAGAGAGGCACTGAGGCTAGTGGTGTTGTGAAGAGAGGCACTGAGGCTAGTGGTGTTGTGCAGAGAGGCTTGAAGACTATGGTGAGGCCTAATAGAAAGCAGTTGTTGTTGCGGGATTCCATCATAAGAGGTGTGGAGATGGACAATGGTGGTCTTGTGAGGTGTCTTCCCGGAGCTACTGCTCACAGAGACAGGAGACGTATCTGTAATATTGTTAAGCAAGCAAAGCAGGAAGGGGAATTGGATGTACTTGTCCATTTAGGGACAAATGACTTGGCTTGCAATGAGGTTTCAGAGGTTAAGGAAGTTTTTAGTGTTTTTGCCAATGATATACGGCAGGTTGCTTCCACACTGTCATTCTCTGAAGTTCTGCCTGTGCATAACACTCAGAACGACAGGCGGATGCGTATTAGGGACTTTAACTTGTGGCTTGGTGAATGGTGTCGGGAGCAAGGATTTGGCTATATTGCTCATGGCAGCTCTGTTTGGAATGGAAATAAACTGTACAAAAAAGATGGTTTGCATCTTTCTCAAAAGGGAACAAATGTTCTCAGTGAGCAGTTCAGAGGTTTTGCTAGGATGTATTTAAACTAGGAGGGGGGGGGGCAAAAGGGTGAAAAAACATCAATCCAATTGTCCCCCAAAACAAGGACAGAAGGTGCCTGTAGCAAGTGTGTTAAAAAATGATAAGCTTAGAGTCATGTCTACAAATGCTCGCAGTTTAGGGAATAAGATCCATGAACTTGTGGCAATAATGGCAACTGATAGTGTAGATTTAGTCGCTGTTACTGAGACATGGTATAATGAAAGAAATGACTGGGACATAGCAATACCAGGGTACTCTTTATATAGAAAAGACAGGGAAGGCAAGAAAGGGGGATGGGTGGCCCTGTATGTAAAGGATAGCATAAAATCTAGCCTAATAAAGGTTAGTGAGGCGAACATAGAGTCCGTTTGGGTTATGTTAGAATTTGGTAATCACACAGTAACTCGTGTAGGTGTGATTTATAGGCCCCCAGGACAAATTGAAGAGTTAGATAATCTACTAGTTGAAGAAATAGCTAAAATGACAATGAAGGGGGAAGTTATCATCATGGGTGACTTTAATCTTCCTGATGTGAATTGGAAAACAAAAATAGCTACTTGTGCCAGGAGCACACATATTCTAAACTCCCTACTGGGATTGTCTCTAAAACAAGTTGTTGAGGAGCCAACTCGTAAAGAGGCCATACTAGATTTAGTTTTAACAAATGGAGATTTGGTATCAGATATTACTGTAGGTGAAAGTTTAGGATCCAGTGATCATCAGTCAGTGTGGTTTAATATAAGAACAGTGACTGAGTCACACCACACAAAAACAAAAGTTTTAGACTTTAGAAAAACAGACTTTTCTAAAATTAGAATATGTGTAAAGGAGTCATTATCAGACTGGAGCAATTTAAATGGAGTCCAAAAGAAATGGGATTATTTAAAAGTTGCACTACTGAAGGCAACAGAAAATTGCATTAGGCTTGTCAGTAAAAGCAAAAAATTCAATAAACCACTGTGGTACTCCGCAGATGTGGCCAAAATAGTAAAAAACAAAAAGTTAGCATTTAGTAATTATAAAAAAAAACCAGAGTGAGGAAGACAGAATGACCTATAAGATTAGGCAGAAAGAGGCTAAGCAAGTTATAAGAGCTTCCAAATCACACACAGAAGAGAAAATAGCACAGTCAGTAAAAAAGGGGGACAAAACTTTTTTTAGATACATAAATGAGAAAAGAAAAGTAAAACAAGGATTAGTTAGATTAAAAACAAAAGAAGGACGGTATGTAGATGAGGATAAAGGCTAGCTGACTGCCTCAATGAATATTTTTGTTCGGTATTTACAGATGAAAATGAAGGAAAGGGACCTCAGTTAAGAAAAAGGATAAATGAGTCATTTATTACACGTGAGTTTACAGAGGAAGAGGTTCTATTTCAACTGTCAAAAGTAAAGACAAATAAGTGAATGGGACCTGATGGAATACACCCAAAGCTATTAAAAGAGCTTAGTGGTGTACTAGCAAAACCATTAACAGATTTATTTAACCAATCATTGATAACAGGAGTAGTCCCAGAAGATTGGAAGTTAGCGAATGTTGTGCCCATTCACAAGAAAGGTAATAGGGAGGAATCGGGCAACTATAGGCCAGTAAGCCTTACTTCAGTAGTGGGGAAAGTGATGGAAACCATGTTAAAGGATAGGATTGTTGAACATCTAAAAACACATGGATTTCAAGATCAGAGACAACATGGGTTTACTTCAGGGAGATCATGCCAAACTAATCTTATTGATTTCTTTGATTGGGTAACTAAAATTATAGATCAGGGTGGTGCAGTAGACATTGCTTACCTAGATTTCAGTAAGGCTTTTGACACTGTTGCACATAGAAGGCTTATCAATAAACTACAATCTTTGAGTTTGGATTCCAATATTGTTGAATGGGTAAGGCAGTGGCTGAGTGACAGGCAACAGAGGGTTGTAGTCAATGGAGTATATTCGAAGCTTGGGCTTGTCACCAGTGGGGTACCTCAGGGATCTGTACTTGGACCCATTCTCTTTAATATTTTTATTAGTGATATTGCAGAAGGTCTTGATGGTAATGTGTGTCTTTTTGTGGATGATACTAAGATATGTAACAGGGTTGATGTTCCCGGAGGGATAAGCCAAATGGAAAATGATTTAGGTAAACTAGAAAAATGGTCAGAGTTGTGGCAACTGACATTTAATGTGGATAAGTGCAAGATAATGCATCTTGGACGTAAAAACCCAAGGGTAGAGTACAGAATATTTGATAGAGTCCTAACCTCAACATCTGAGGAAAGGGATTTAGGGGTGATTATTTCTGATGACTTAAAGGTAGGCAGACAATGTAATAGTGCAGCAGGAAATGCTATCAGAATGCTTGGTTGTATAGGGAGAGGTATTAGCAGTAGAAAGAGGGAAGTGCTCATGCCATTGTACAGAACACTGGTGAGACCTCACTTGGAGTACTGTACACAGTACTGGAGACCCTATCTTCAGAAGGATATTGATACCTTAGAGAGAGTTCAAAGAAGAGCTACTAAACTGGTTCATGGATTGCAGGATAAAACTTACCAGGAAAGGTTAAAGGATCTTAACATGTATAGCTTGGAGGAAAGACGAGACAGGGGGGATATGATAGAAACATTTAAATACATAAAGGGAATCAACACAGTAAAGGAGGAGACTATATTTAAAAGAAGAAAAACTACCACAACAAGAGGACATAGTCTTAAATTAGAGGGACAAAGGTTTAAAAATAATATCAGGAAGTATTACTTTACCGAGAGGGTAGTGGATGCATGGAATAGCCTTCCAGCTGAAGTGGTAGAGGTTAACACAGTAAAGGAGTTTAAGCATGCGTGGGATAGGCATAAGGCTATCCTAACTATAAGATAAGGCCAGGGACTAATGAAAGTATTTAGAAAACTGGGCAGACTAGATGGGCCGAATGGTTCTTATCTGCCGTCACATTCTATGTTTCTATGTTACTTGGATTTTGTCCTTTATCTGTCCCCAAAACCCCAGAATCTGTTCACAATTCCACCATATATGTAGTATATCACCTTTCTGCAATTCACATCTCCAACACCTATCAGTGTGGCCAGACCACATCCTGTGAGGCGACTCGGAACCAGTCCCTTTCCCATTTCTTGAACTTATATCTCACCACCCCCCCCCCCCCAGTCTTAGCAATTCTTTACATAGAGCCAGCATACCTTTTGATTCAATCTTTCTTTGGATTATTTGTATCTTTATGATTATCTATTTAGGTTCTAGACATAAATGTTTCTTAATGTAACCTTTTATTCGTAAGTAATTTCTGCTTTGAGTTCTTGTGCTTTTTCAGAAATTGCTATCAAAGTTTTCCACTAATAAATCATGTATGTCCTTAAGCCACTAATATACCATTTACTCAAATTAATGTCTTTTATATTATACGCTAACTTTTCCAGAGGAGTGTTTACTAGGACTTTGTTATTTAACTTTATTTTCTTCCAACATTTCTGCCAATTAGTTAAAATGTGCCTCATAATTAAACACCTTCCAGCTGTTGGCATTTTTAAGGTTCTGTTGTCCAGAATTCATACCCTAAGTCTTTCTGTTGTGTTAGATCTTTTTCCACCTTATACCAGTTTTTTTCTCTTGATTCCTTTTGTGTCGTAAATGCACGCATCAACATGCTTGCATTATGGTATTCATATATATCTGGCATAGAAAGAACCCCGTGAGCAGGTTTCAAGTTAAGACAATCTAGTTTTAGCCTTGGTTTTTTTTTACTATGCCAGACAAAGTTCCTAAATGCCGCCTGAATCATAGATAGCCAGCTGCTGGGGACTGAAAGACGTACCGTACAGAGAAGATATAAACCATCTGGGGAGGACATATGATCTTAAAATATGTATTCTTCCCCAGAATGAGAATTCCATCTTTCAACTGTTTAGATGTTTGTTTAAGAAGAGGAAAGTAATTTACTTCTATTATTTTGTTTGGGTCAGAGCATATCGTTATACCCAAATATTTAATTTTTGATGACCAAACAAATCTGTATTTAGTTTTCAATAGCTCTTTTGTTTGTACCGAAACATTGTTTATTAAAGCTGTTGTTTTATTAAAATTAAGCTTGTAGCCAGACACCTCAGATAATTGTTCTATAACCCCAACTGTTTCTTTAAAGGAGTTTTCCGGTTCTTCTAAAGTCATTATCACATCATCTGCATAAAGGTTAAATTTCAGGTCGCCAGAATTTGTTCTGAGCCCTTTCATCGTTTTATTGTCTCTAATCTGAGAAGCCAGCGGTTCTAGTGACATTATTTATAGAATCAGGGAGAGCAGACAACCCTGCCTGGTTCCATTTGCCAGATCGAACCAGTCAGAGCTGAAGCCTCCCCCGAGTACCCTAGCAGTTGGAATACATGGCCATAATGGCCTCCAACATCCACCCATTGAAAGCAGATTTCCTTAAGACTTATATGCAAAAAAATAGGGCATGCTCTGCTAAGCCAATAAAAAACAGAAAAACATAGCGTATAACTGTGTATATGAATAAACCACAAGTGTTGTATTCACAAATGGCCACTCACATATTCACTGAAGTTAAAGTGCCTTTAGTATAAATTCCCTCCAAGGATTCAATCTTCACTCTGTATTCAAATCACCATGGGTTGGCTGGAGTGTATGTACACTAGAGAAAAAAAGAAAATTGTAGTGCACAGTCAAGTATATAATAAAAAATCTATTTAATCACTTACATCAAAGTTAAAATAAATGGTTGTAGTATCTCTGAGTCACCACCAAGGGTCCTATGCGTTTCATCCATGTATAAGACTTCCGCAGGGACCTAAAAATAAAAAATGCATTTGGATTTGTTACTGCACACTACCAAAGTCCCTGAGGAAGTCCTATACACTGACGAAACGCGTAGGACCCCTGGTGGTGACTCAGAGATACTACACCCATCGCTTTTAACTATATATCTTCCTTTTCCTATACGTTATTATCTAAAATGTATTTGTTTTGTTTATTATATCCCTAATTCTAAATATCACTTACTTTACCTTTCTATCTGGGAATTACCTATTACATTTCCTATCATCCATATTAAATTACATACCTTTATGGTTAAAATTCAATCCTATTTTAGATTATTATCTGCTAAATTTCTTTTATTTTTTCTCTCCCTTTTCTTCCCTTCTACAACCTATTTCAGACATCTCATAAAAGTCACACAAATATAATCACAAAATAGTTAGCAGATACAAAAAACAAAAAAAACCATCAGTATGTTAATACTTCAGACTCTTCTTTACTCTATTTGTTCCAATCCCTAATTTCTTACATTTTGCCTCTATAAAACCTAGCTCCAGTGTGGATCGCTTCTGGGACCGTTTAGGCGACCCACCCCTATCTGGAATGTGTGTCCCGTCCTAAGGGAAAGTATATAGACACACAGTCGGGTAGTACAGTAAGGTTAAAACATATATGGAAATAAATGCCAATTGAGTACTTACAAACACAGAGCCCCTGTGGCTCTGTAGTAGCGTGTTGTGTAGGTATAGGGATACACTCCCCCTTTAAATAGGTATATTTTTAAAGCCAGGAACCAAATAAAAGCTTAAATACATTTATTTATTGGTATTAAAAAGTACATGAATAAAATGAAGAACAATGTCCATAAAAAAATATACCGGTATGCGTTTCATCACTAGATGTGGCTTCGTCGGCCCGATCATCGTTGTGAGAGTTCTTGGTTCCTAGCTTCTGTTTATATACCCTCCTAATTGGGGAATCTTCTACATCCGTGTATGTTACGTGGCTACCATGTAGGGTAGTACATAACTTATCTCCATAAAGCAACAAAAAAAACCAACCAAACAACAATCTGAGTACCGTCAGATTTTAATTATCTTGAGCTGTAGCTTTACTTCCTTGTGTTCCAAGCCTCACTCTCAGGGCGTGATGTCAGCAAGCCTCCCAGCTTGACAGTTACTGTTCATTCTGAATTTGTATCCATATGCCTGTAGCCGTTTTCTCTAATGTTCATATTGCACAGTGTTATTAGTCAGATTTTCAGTGCGGTCCAACAGATAAAGCCTGGAAAGTCTCTCCATAAATAAACATTAGGGAATACAAGGGGATATGACAATATAAAAGAGGAATTAGTTATGTACATCTTAACCCCTTAAGGACACTTCTGGAATAAAAGTGAAACATGATGGAATATTTCTGTCATGTGTCCTAAAGGGGTTAATAGAGTTCTTATAATACTTATATTTAAAATAATCTATTTGATTAATATCCATGTTAAAGTGATTATTCACCCATAGTGATAAGATTGAATAGGAAATAAAAAGACCTTTAATATATTTCTTTCAAATGATAGTGAGGGGGCAAAACCACAAATCAAGGGGCACACAGAGGGCTGGGGGGGGGGGAGAGTTGCACAGAGGACTGAGGTGGGAAGAGAGACACGCAGATGGGCTGGGAAAGGGGAAAAAGACACACAAGGTTCGTGGGGCTGCGTCTCCAAAAGGGTTCCAGACGCTCAACGACCATGTACCACTGCCTGCGTTCGGGAGACAAAATAGCCATCATTCACTAGAGCACGTGTGTTCAGTTAAACGAATCGCAGCCACCCAGCGAAAGCATTTGAGCTAATTAGTTCCTTGAAGTCAACAGGCCAGGGTGTGGTCGGTGTTCAGGGGGTATAAAAGGGAGAGACTCGACTTTATTCAGGAAATAAACAAGGGGGGTATGGACAGCCGAACGGAGAGAGGAACAAGTCAATTCAAGAACTGACTGTTCACTTGCTACCCAATATTTCCCAACCCTTGACAAGGTGCCATTTAATGATATAATCAATGTTATTCACTCCACCAGTCAGTGGTTTAATTGTTGTGGCTGATCAGTGTATAATGAAATTGATCCAATTTTTAATCACTGTTCTCAATGTATGAGACTCATACAAACACCCTTTCCAGGAAGGTATGTTCCCTTTTGACATTTGCAGATTGTTTTCTCTTTTCTTTCCAACTCTTTTTTCTGTATCTTTATTTCTATTAACCAATTGATCTTCATGCCATCTATTATGCACATTATCCACACTTATATACTGAATCAATTGGAAATAATAATACTTTTATTGGAATAAATAAAAGTGGCAATGCTAATATGATGATTCCAGCGAAGTCCATCCATGTCTGTCTCCAGCTTTAAATCCTATCGGAAACCCAGTCGAAATCTTTAAATAGCTCCAGCTCTACATCAGATAGTGGCTCAGACTCATCCGGCGGTGTCAGAATGGGGGCGCATGATGTGTACATTGTATTAAAGTTGCGGACGTCGTCTGGTCCCTCGATGGATGGTACGCATGGCGGCCTGACACTCTTGAACAATAATGCGAACCAGTCTATTTGCTGTTAAAAATTAAAAAGATTTGAGGGAAAAGAATGAGGAAGATAAGTAGTGCGTACTCTTATACAATCCGTAAACTAAGAATATAGAATAATAGATATAAAAATAGTGGTGGCTGTTCCATAGGGACAAGTAGATGCTGGGTATAATTTTCCTATGATCCCTGAATGCTTGCATATAAAATACATATTGTGTATTTGGTTAAAAATCTTAATTAAAAGTTAATATTTATTTAGCTGCTAGAATGTGTCTTTCTATCTGACATACTTCAAAGAAAGGGTGGCTCTTCAGATCCCAGGCATCATTCTTGCTGGCTCCTAGACGGACTTTGGGATCTTTATGCAAAAGCTGTAAAAGAAAATTTAGAAAAATGGAAACTGTTATTTTAACTGAAAAAAAATGAGAATTAAAGGCATTTTCTTGCAGGTTCTGTAAAATCTTCCTTTATGAGCTCAGGCTGTATACGTTAGTACAGAGCTCAATGAACAGAAGGCACCATATCGCCATGGCATCGTGTTCTGGTGCCCGGACATTGCTCTGCCCTAATCGATGGCATTAGTCATGCTTATTATTTCATTCACCACATGGAATTAGAATTTGTTTTATTCTGTAACTAGATCCATGTGTTTGTGACTGCTTCTTGTTCTCTGTTACAATCTAACACACCGAATATTCGCACAGGACCAGCTGTGTTTCCAGAGCCTTACAAATCAGACTGCCCGAGCCCACATTCACACACACATTTATAAAGTTTTGAAGATTACTTATTCATACCCTACTGCATATAGGCCAGACGTAATAGAAGCAAAAGAAATACGTTTTTGTTTTTTTTCCCCTTTCTCTTTCCCTCAAATTAGACTAGAAGGCATCACTATGTAGTATCACCCTAATCCGGACAGACCTACTTAGTGTCTATTAATTAGACACAGAATTAGACTGACTCCCCAGTTGGTGAGTAAACGGTCTATGTGCTTAAGGAGGATGATATCCTCCTATGGTTTTAGATATGTGTTTTTCTGTTATATGTATGTATGTGCAGCAAGGAAGGAAAGTAGGGAGGACCACAATGTCGAGAGGGAGGGCGAGAGCTCTGGAAAATTTCAATGATAAGAATGTTAACCCTTAATGTCCAAGGTATGAATAGAATAACAAAAAGGTCTTTAGTATATAAATATTTAGTCGCTGAACATATAGATTTGGGATTTCTACAAGAAACCCACTGGAGGCAATCAGACAAACAAACATGGGGAGGAAAAAAATTTCCGCTTATTATACAAGCCTCAAATAAAGACAAAAGTAAATGTGGTGTAGCCATAATATTTGGTGAAAAAATAGATGTAGAATTAATCCAACAAATACAAGATGCAGATGGTAGATTTCTGATAATAATACGTAAAATCAATTCTAAAATATTTACACTCTGTAATATTTATCTTCCAAATCACTCACCAGCTTCTTATCTAAGATCTATTCTAGAAAAAATAGAAGAAATAAAAGTAGGAAATTTAATACTGGCCGGAGATTTCAACGCGGTTATTGATCCACAATTAGATAAGAAAATAATGAAAAGTGTTAAAATAAATAAAATGGTAGTTAAACAAGCCAAATCTTTAAAAAAACATCTAAGATGAATTCAATCTGTTTGATATTTGGAGAATACACAATCCAAATTTGAGAGACTATACACACTTTTCTTAAGTCCACTTTTCTTACTCAAGGCTAGATATGATTTGGATAGACCCTAAACTTACTGATAAAGTACAAAAAGTCAACATGAAGGAAATAGTTTGGACAGACCACAATGGTGTATTATGTGCAATAGACACTGGCAAAAACATAAAAAGAGCCATATAGTTGGCGTTTAAATGATAGTTTGCTCTGTTCTGAAGCTAATAAAAAATACATGGAAACAAACATAAGTAATTATTTTAAAGAAAACCAGACAGAAGATATTGATCCACCCACTTTGTGGTGTGCCTTTAAGGCAGTAATAAGAGGTCATTTTATCAAGCTCCAAAGTCAAACTGACAAAAATATCAGTTTATCTTACCTTCATAGTCAATTAGGGAAACTGACTCAAATTAATAAACAAAATCCAACAGTTGAAAATTCTGAGAAATTATCAGCAATAAAGGATAAGATCAATCAAAAATTAATGGAAAGAACGGTTAAAAGCTTAGATAGATTCAAATTAAAATACTATTCTAAAGGCAATATAGCGGATAAATTGCTATCACAAAAACTTAGAAAACAAAAGGGCCGAAACAAGGTAGAAAAATTAACAAATGATGGAATATCTGCAGTAACTCCCAAAGATATAGGACAACAATTTAATGATTTTTATAGCAAGCTATATAATATTCCTCAAACTACAACAGTTGAAGACATAAAAAAATATCTAGAAAAAATTAATAAGTTTCAGTTAACAGAATTACAAAGTGCAGCTATAAATAAAGACATAACTATGGATGAAATAATGCAGGCTATAAATAATTTGGAAGCGTTTAAAACCCCAGGTCCAGACGGCTTCAGCAATTTATTTTATAAAACATTTAAAGAATTAATCTGCCCCTATAGGACTAATACTTTTAACAGCGCAGCTAAAAGAGGTTTCCTTCCAACAGAGATGTTAAAAGCTAACATCTTACCAATTTTAAAACAAAACAAAAACCCTACTGATGTAAAGAATTACCGTCCAATATCCTTGATAGATGTCAACACTAAATTGTATGCTTCAGTGCTGGCTGCTAGAGTTAAAAAACTCTTACCATTGATGATACACCAAGATCAAGTAGGCTATGTCCCAGGTAGAAACTCTTATACTAGTATTAGGAAAATTATCAATATTCTGGACAATGCTAAAAGAAACAAGGTCCCAGTTTTGGCTCTGTCGATTGATGCTGAGAAAGCATTCGACAGAGTCAACTGGACCTATTTAGATGCTGTACTATCGCATTATGGCCTTGATGGCTGGATCAAGAAAGCCATTATGGCCCTCTATGGAAATCCATTAGCACGCACCAAAGGACCAAATATTACTGCTCCATGGTTCCAATTGAATAATGGTACACGACAGGGGTGTCCACTTTCTCCCTTATTATACTTGCTTTCCATCGAACCATTAGCTGATAAAATTAGAAACAACAAAAATATCAATGGCTATAAAATAGTAGATACAGAACAGATATTAAGTTTATATGCCAACGATATCCTAATTACCATAACTAATCCTGATACCTCATTGAATTATCTAATGACAGAAATCGATAGTTATAGTAAAATATCCAACTATAAATTAAATATAAACAAATCTACGATTCTGGATATTAATTTGGACAAACAAATCAAAAATAAGATTAAAGACAGATAATTTTTTATGGGTAGACAATAGCATGGATTATCTGGGAGTCAAATTGACTAGAGATGTAAATAGAATTATGGAGATAAATTTTCTAGATCTATTACAAAACCTCAATAAATGGTTAAAAAAAAATCGAAGAAATGTAGAAATATCTTTCTGGGGAAGAATAAACGTGGTCAATTCATACGTTATTCCAAAATGGAACTACATGTTTCAAATGTTGCCACGATATATTTCTAATCACTGGTTGGAATTAATACAGAAAAGCTTTACCCAATATATTTGGAAAGGCAAAAAAACAAGATTGAGCCAGTCAACACTAACACAAAAGTTAAGTAGAGGAGGATTAGCCTATCCCTCAATATTAAATCATTATAGAGCAGCTGTAATTTTACATATATACAGGATGCAAATACAAGAAAATAAAAATGAAGGATGGTATAAAACAGAACTTATTGCAGGAGGAGCTTCGAGTTTGGACTGCTTAATTTGGAACACTAACAAACTCCCTCAAAAAGAGTACCCCAACATAACTTTAACACATCTAATGAATAGCTGGTTTAAAATAAAAAAAATTCTAAAAATAGAAAATAAAATCCCAAGCCATTTAAAATTGGAATTTGTTGAACAACAAGTCGCAGATATAAACCTTAAAAATTGGAAACAAGCAGGAATTTTGCGTCTGTCTCAACTATTTGCAGAAGACACAATTAAAACCTTTGTTCAATTAACACAGGAACATAACTTACCACCAAAAGAGTTGTTTAATTTTTTAAGACTCAAAAGTTTCTTGATGTCACACTTAATAGTATCAAAATCTAATCTGAATAAAGCGATAAATATTATTTTTAATACAGATAAAATAAACAAACCACTCTCAAAAGCTTTGATACTAAGCAAAATGTGTAATAAAGAAAAAAAACCAACAGCTATAGCCACCTGGAAAGAAGAATTAAAGATAGACATAAATATTAGGTATTGGGGTACTTCATTGATAGAAGTTTCAAAGAACATTCACTCGTTAAATTTATTAGAAACCCATTTTAAGGTTTTAAATAGATGGTACTTGGTACCAGATAAATTAAATAAAATGTATCCCACAACAAATCATCTATGCTGGAGATGCGGTATAGTTACAGGCACTTTCAAGCATATTTGGTGGGAGTGCAGCAAATTGAACAATCTGTGGGGTAATATACAAAGGTTTGTGTCTGCAGATTTGAACCTTAAGCTGAGGCTCTCTCCAGAGGTCGTCCTACTCCATCTAAATTGGCCAGCAATGGCGCATGATTTGAAAATCATCCTTATTCACCTTTTCTTAGCAGCCAAAATCGTGATTGCTAGAGGATGGAAAAACGATAGGGACGTTCCTTGGGATCAAGTCAGAGCCCAGCTTAGGTCTCAAATAAAAATGGAATTATTGCTGAGCAAACAAAAACTAAGTAGAAAAACAGCCGAACGGAGAGAGGAACAAGTCAATTCAAGAACTGACGGTTCACTTGCTACCCAATATTTCCCAACCCTTGACAAGGTGCCATTTTAATGATATAATCAATGTTATTCACTCCACCAGTCAGTGGTTTAATTGTTGTGGCTGATCAGTGTATAGTGAAATTGATCAAATTTTTGATCACTGTTCTCAATGTATTAGACTCATACAAACTCCCTTTCCAGGAAGGTATGTTCCCTTTTGACATTTGCAGATTTTTTTCTCTTTTCTTTCTAACACTCTTTTCTGTATCTATCTTTATTTCTATTAACCAATTGATCTTCATGCCATCTATTATGCACATTATCCACAATTATATACTGAATCAATTGGAAATAATAATACTTTTATTGGAATAAATAACAGTGACAATGCTAATATGATGATTCCAGCGAAGTCCATCCATGTCTGTCTCCAGCTTTAAATCCTATCGGAAACCCAGTCGAAATCTTTGAATAGCTCCAGCTCTACATCAGATAGTGACTTAGACTCGTCTGGCGGTGTCAGAATGGGGACGCATGATGTGTACATTGTATTAAAGTAGCGGACGTCGTCTGGTCCCTCGATGGATGGTACGCATGGCGGCCTGACACTCTTGAACAATAATGCGAACCATTCTATTTGCTGTTAAAAATTCAAAAAGTTTAAGGGAAAAGGATGAGTAAGATAAGTAGTGTGTACTCTTATACAATCAGTAAACTAAGAATATGGAATAATATATATAATCTTGGTGGTGGCTGTTCCATAGGGACAAGTAGATGCTGGGTATAATTTTCCTATGATCCCTGAATGCTTGCATATAAAATACATGAACTCCAGGAATATTGTGTATTTGGTTAAAAATCTTAACTAAAAGCTAATATTTATTTAGCTGCTAGAATGTGTCTTTCTATCTGACATACTTCAAAGAAAGGGTGGCTCTTCAGATCCCAGGCACCATTCTCGCTGGCTCCTAGACGGTCTTCGGGATCTTTATTCAAAAGCTGTATAAGAAAATATTGAAAATTGTTATTTTAACTGGAAAAAAAACCCTGAGAATTAAAGGCATTTTCTTGCAGGTTCTGTAAAACCTGCCTTTATGAGCTCAGGCTGTATACATTAGTACAGAGCTCAATAAAAAGAAGGCACCATATCACCATGGCATCGTGTTCTGGTGCCCGGACATAGCTCTGCCCTGATCGATGGCATGAGTCATGCTTATTATTTCATTCACCACATGGAATTAGAATTTGTTTTATTCTGTAACTAGATCCATGTGTTTGTGACTGCTTCTTGTTCTCTGTTACAATCTAACACACCGAATATTCGCACAGGACCAGCTGTGTTTCCAGAGCCTTACAAATCAAACTGCCCGAGCCCACATTCACACACAATGGAATCATTATAGCACGATAAGCCATAACAGTAGTACTGCTTAGAAGCAGGAACTTTAATCCTGGAGGGTCCAATTATGAGCTTACTCAATCTATCTAAATTAGAAAGCACTATGTGTTGGCAACTTACACTTCTTAATATTGATCGCGCTTCTGCAGTCAGGAACCTCGGATAGTGCGGCGTTGAAAAGACAATATTATACCTCACCTCTCTTCTGTTACCTGAGAAGGGATACTAATAGAAAAATTAAAGTTAGAAAAAGTGCAGGATTGGCATGGGATCTACGGTGGGTAATGTCTCTAATGTAAATGGTTTGCCAAAGCAGAACCAATAAATATAATATAAATAAACTGAGAGAGTATTATAGGGTTAAAATTAAACAAAGTGGACAGCACACCTGTGTGATATGAATCTATAAAATAAACATTCACCACAATAGTTAACATGCTAGTGGTGTGTAAGTATAAATACATAAGGACATGGGCATGTCAGGGGACACAGAGAGGGGAGGAAGGTCAACAAAGCACTGGAGCCAGTGTTCGCACAAGCAAGAGTGTTTGCTGAGAAAGTCACCCAACGATCGTCCAGACACCAGGTGAACCTGCAAGACAGTTGACTCCAGGGGTATTTCCATCCCACATATGTTGAATTACCTGAGCCAGTTGTATACAGGCTCATTAAGGGTAATGCAACAATAACATTATTTTTTATATTTATTTTATGTTCAAACTGTATTACACTATTTGGAGTATTTCCCCTTACAGAGACATTTGGGATATCATATACATGCGCTATGTGTCTGTTCACCCGTAGTTCCTCTCTTTCAAATTATATGCACCCACACTTATTATATATCATTTTGTTCAGGAGAAACAGGGCTTTAATCTATCATTTACTATTCATATATGGAACATCATTTATTATGAATAAAAGTAAAAAAAATGTGAGAAAATAAGATTTTTTTTTAAATTTGCATTTCCGTCTGACATTTTAACTGTGAATGTCATAATACTGTTAGGTTTTACTGCAAAAAAAATGCACATATTTGTAATCAGCGATGTCTCACGAGTACAACAGTACCCCCCATTAACAGGTTTTATGTTGTTTTGGAAAGTTACAGGGTCAAATATAGAACATTACATTTTCAAATTGAAATTTGCCAGATTGGTAATGTTACCTTTGAGACGGTGTGGTAGCCCAGGAATGAGAATTACCCCCATAATGGCATACCATTTGAAAAAGTAGACAAGCCAAGGTATTGAAAGTGGGGTATGTTTAGTCTTTTTTAGTAGCCACTTAGTCACAAACACTGGCCAAAGTTAGCGTTCATATTTGTTTTTGTGTGAAAAAAGCAAAAAACGAATATTTGGCCAGTGTTTGTGACTAAGTGGCTACTAAGAAAGACTGGACATACACCATTTGCAATACCTCGGGTTGTCTACTTTTGCAAATGGTATGCCATCATGGGGGTAATTCTCATTCCTGGGCTACCATACGCTCTCAAAGGCAACATAACCAATCTGGCAAATTTCAATGTGAAAAAAATGAAATGCAAGCCTTATATGTGACTCTCTAACGTTCCAAAACACCATAAAACCTGTACATGGGGGGTACTGTTTTTCTCGGGAGACTTCACTAAACACAAATATTAGTGTTTTAAAACAGTAAAACATATTACAACAATAATATAGACCATAAAAGTGCAGTTCGCTTGTAAAAAATGCAAAAAACGTCACTTTTACTTAAAATATCATCGTTGTAATACAATTTACCAGTTTGAAACACGAATATTTGAGTTCAGCGAAGTCTCCCGGGTAAAACAGTACCCCCTATGTACAGGTTTTATGGTGTCTTGGAGAGTTACAGGGTCAAATATAGTGCTTGCAAATTAATTTCTCTGCACTTTCTCCCTGTGTTGTCATGCATGTCAATCAAATTTTAATTAATCAAATCACATAATTACGTTAAAAGATTATTTAAATATACATGTAGAATTTTAATATATATGCATTTATAGGTATTTAAATTCTACGTGTATACTAATGTAATCTTTTATGTAATTATATGTATTTATCTATATATATATATTTGCGGTTATTTGCATTTTATATATAGATAGATATATATAGAATGTCATTCTAAGTGTATTTTGTTACCGATATATATATATTAATAACAAAATACAGTTAGAATGAAATTACATATGCATATATAATTTATATTAAATTTTGTTTCAATATTTAATTTATTTATTTTATTATTTAATTTATTTATTATTTTATTTATACGTATTTATATATAATATATATATGTACATCTATTATATATATAATATATATACATATTATATATATGTAATGTCATTCTAAGTGTATTTTAATATTAATATATATACTTATATTAATATTAAAATACACTTTGTATGACGTTACATATATATAATATGTATATATATTATATATATAATATATATACATATTATATATATATAAAAATGCATTTATTTTATTTTTACACATGTCTAATTATTTTTTTTAATTCTTCCCACCAGCAGGGGGACTGTCTGATATTTCAAACAGTCCCCCTGCTGGCATATCCACAGCCAGCTATAGAGGGCCATGTGATCGCTCTTTGAGAGCGATCACATGGCCCCCGGGGGCCTCATTTGCCGTGGGAGGGCTGCCTGGGCTGTGAGGCAGTCCTCCCGAAGCGGATCGCGGCGGAGGTAAGTATAACTTACCTCCTGGGGCTGCAAGCCGTTACGGCGTGCTATGCCGTCATAACGGCGTTAAAGCCCACTTAACCCGTGACGGCATAGCACGCCGTAACGGCGTTAAGGGGTTAAATTTACTGATTGTTTTCGTTGTGGAGATTAGCAGCACTTATCGTTACATCTACACAGCGCCTGTTTGTACCACACACCTGTTGTTTTTTCTAATGTGTTAAAATACAAGTATATTAAGTATAATGAGCTGTAGTGGTTATGGTGGTCAGGTTTCCCTTTAACCCCTACCAGTCTGCAGTTTGAAATGCTATCACTATCATCAATGGACTGTTTGACATCACACAAGGGATTTTGGTTTATAAACGAGGAATCCTACAAATTGGTAAAAATAAGCTATTCTTACCATTCCACACAGCATTATATAAATAACTGCGCCGAGACTCCACCAGTCAATAGATGTTGTGTATGGTTTACCGCAAACCATTTCCGGTGCCATGTAATGCAGGGTGCCACAATATGTTCTGTCTTGTTCTCCATATCCCATCCCTCAGAAAAAGAGAAAAGATAAATGTGCATCGGTAAATATACAGATAGATGTTGCTGATATACAGTATATGTTATAAGTGATATTAGAATATTGCTGCAAGGAGTTGGTGCATTGCAGCTGCAGATTCTCTCTGTAATTTTGTATAAAGTTTTACATGGTGTTTACGAATCCTTGGCTGACAAGCCAACCAATCAATCAATCAGAGTACTCTAATGAGAATTCAATGTGTGGGAAAGCCTTTATAAAGGCAATTCCCACTTTAAAGCTTCATACTGCACTAGCCCTCGCATAGGGAAAGCCTTGGATTGGCTCAAATCGGCATGGGGGCGGGGCGGGGCGTTTTGGCCAATCAGGACCTCTTCATAGAGATACATTGAATCAATGCATCTCTATGAGGAACATTCAGCGTCTCCATGCAGAGCATGGGGACGCTGAACAGCAGGGCTGCTTACTGTGCAGCACTGAGCCAGGAAGCCCCTCCAGCGGCTATCTGAAGAGTGGCCTCTTGGAGGTATCCCTAGAGGCAATTTAAACACTGCCTTTTCTCATTAAGCTCTAGTTGTTCTGGTGACTATAGTGTCCCTTTAAATTTCCTTATAGTCATATGGGGATCTTACTGGTCCCCACAGGGATTTTATTTATATATTTTGGCCAACTGCAACATAATTAACCCTTGCAGTTGACAAGGCTTTAACTATTTGCCTGCTGGTTTCTATAACTACCTGTGGAAAAAAAGTTTCACAATTTTGGCTGCGTTCCGGACAAAATTTAGGCCATTTGGAGTCTGAATGGCTCTGTATGCAGTCAGATGGTTTTGCCCCATTCAGTACAAAGCCAATCAGACTTAATAACGGCGAATAACGGTTTGTGTTTCATATATTCTTTTAATTCGGTTTGCAGTTGGATGCTATTTTTTATCTGTAGGTAAAGTTAAATGTGAGAAATGACTTTAGTTTAATATAAAATAATTTTTACCTTGTTTACTAACACCGAAGTCTGTAATTTTGGCGAATCCATCTACGTCTATGACAATGTTTGCCAATTTGAGATCTTTGGATTTAAAATGCAGAAACATAGTTTTTATTTTTTCAATATCACTAGAGGCACTTGAATTACATGGTTTTCTTTTTTAGCCTTTTTTAAAGATTAGATTTAAAGACTTTAATATAAGACAAAAATAGTTAACATAATAACATAACTAATCAATCAAACCACAGACACAGCATTTCAATCACAATACAGTGAATAACACAGATAATATTTATAGGGACACTATGTATGTATGTTCAACTTTATTTTTTCCTGTTTACTTACCTGTGAACAATATCGCTTTGATGCAAGAATTCCAGGCCGAGCACACAACACGCCGCATAAAACCTGTAGAAAAGAGAATAAGTTAGTTTTAGGTTAGGGAAGGAAATTATGTTTTTGTACCACTGAATGGTTTGATTCCACCATCCTGTGTCAATCTATGCTCAGACATATTTCCTGCAATGTCTTGTATCTTCGGTATTAACAGTCAGCTTAATCTGTTTTGGATTTTTTTCAAATTTCTAGTCCACCATAAAGGAACACTATAGGGTCAGGAACACAAATCTGTATTCCTGACCCTACAGTGTTAAAACCACCATCTAGCCCCCCATGTCTCCCTAAATATAGTAAAATCATACTTATATTCAAGTCTGCAGCTGCCTCTATCCCTATGCCCTTTCTGTGTCAGTTCATTGGATTTGTTCTGGAGTTGCTCCCTGTGTCCTGCTCCTGGAGATCCTGTGTCCAGAAGGTCAGTGACCCAGAGGCCTCCAGTTTCCTCATATTAAATTTCCCGTTTCTCTTGTTTTGCATTTGTGTTACCCACTTGTTTTCGTGTAGCTAACATACTTGTTATCTTTCCTCATTGTTTTGTATTTATATGGGTATTAATTTCCTACTTACAGTGATTGCTGCTGCAGTCAGCACCCTTTACCAACCAAACCGCGACAATCCGTTCCCATAATCCCAAAACTATTGTTACTTACACAGCTCTGGTTGTGGAAAATGGCTGAAAGTTGTTGTTCCTAATACTGGTCATTAAGTCCCCACCAGCGGCATACTCCATTAAAAAACAAAAATGATCCTGAGTCTGGAAACTTGCCAACATGTTAACAAGGAAAGGATGTTGTACTTCGCTCACAGTCTGTAGGATTTCCTTTTCACATATAAGTCTTGGAAATAAAAAGGGAATAATTCAACTAATCACTTTTTTTTTGATGTGCAAATAATAACATTCTTACTTGTAGTGACACGACAACATTTACAAGCCTAGTAATAAGAAATTGTATAAAGCGTCAGCACGGCATGTAGAGTAAACGCACATTTTTAGAATATAGTAATAACAAGCTAGAGTCATGTCTGGTTATATATTAAGATAGAGGCTTGCTAACGAGTAGCTTTTCCAGACACAGTGACAACTGATTAAGTAACATAGGGTAAGAATGCTAAATCACATGCTAAGCCATTACCCAGAGGAGTACCACTGCATCTAAAAGCTCTACCAGAGTGTCTCATCTACGCAACATAAATGATACAAAATAAAAGATAAAAGAAAAAAAAATGTAAGACTAAAGTAAAGTCAATGATAACACTTTTTGACTGAACAGCTGAACGCAGAATGGGAGTTGGAGTTCTTCAGGAAACCCAGCAAAGCTCATACAGGAGGTGTAATGGCTATATGCTGTAGTGAGCCCCATGTTTAGCCAATTTTCAGTCTCTGGTTATGAAGAATAGCTGTAATAGAACGGTGAGGCAAGGCACCTCCATAGCCCCAGGCCTTTGTGTAGGCCTGCATCCCTGATCCACGGACTTGAGAACTGACAAAGTCGAAGTGCTTCACATCTAAGGGACAGCGGAGGAGTGGTATGGTTTGTCCCCGATTGCTGGTGTGGTTCATGCAAGGTGAATAAGCCCTTAGTGACCTTCAGCACAGGAGGATCGTGGAAACGAGGAGCAGTTGCTTTCGGTTAAGTAATGCCCACAGGGGTCCTGTCACCATCTCGCATCTGTCGCCTCTGATCTCGGGATCGGGAATTCAGCCGGGACTGTACTTCTTGGGCTGTTAGCTTAGGATAGAAGTCGTGAAAGATAGCTTCTCATAGAGTGCTCAACGGGGTCACTCCAAGGCTGCTCGGTCATATTTACAGCATGCCCCTGATGGGAAAGTACCTCCACTATCCTGAGTTCAGAGTTGCGTTCCAATACAATGCTTTACGATTCCAGACTGGTGACAGGTAGCGCAGTGGAGACTGGGATAACTCCCACCGGCCCAGGAGGGGCACTGTAGGTCTCTGCAAGAGAGTTGTGCTTCACAGGACAGAAGATTGTCCGCCTCTCCTGCCCAGTGCCTTCACTAGGCCTGGTCGGCTCCGCCAGAGATAGAGGCGTCGGCACCTCTAGAAACCGGACCGTTCCATTCAGTGTTAGCAACTGGTAGGGCACTGAATGTGTTGACTGTGAATGCAATTTGCCTCAAGAATAAGCTTAAACTAGGAGCTATGTGAGGAGCACTGTCAAGATGCAAATAAAACATAGAATGTGAAGGCAGATAAGAACCATTCGGCCCATCTAGTCTGCCCAATTTTCTAAATACTTTCATTAGTCCCTGGCCTTATCCTATGGCTAGGATAGCCTTATGCCTATCCCATGTATGCTTAAACTTCTTCACTGTGTTAACCTCTACCACCTCAGCTGGAAGGCTATTCCATGCATCCACTACCATCTCAGTAAAGTAATACTTCCTGGTATTATTTTTAAACCTTTGTTGCTCTACTTTAAGACTATGTCCTCTTGTTATGCTAGTTTTTTTTCTTTTAAATGGCAACCAGATGCCATGAGGCTCAGGCCTTGCCCCCAATTAATCACTTTATTAAAGGCAACTCTTGCGCACAAATAAAAACTGACAAATAGTATCAACATCCAAAAAACTAATAAAAATTAGGACTCTCCATTTACTGACCTTGGGACTCTTTGCGTTCCAGTTATGCCTTGTTTTTTCTGGGCCTTTAAAGCGAATTTGATCTTTTTACGCTTGTACTCAACAAGCAGAACCTGAAATTTAAAAAAAAAAAAAAAAAAAAAAAAAAATATATATATATATATATATATATATATATATATATATATATATATACATACCGGTATATATATATATATATATATATATATATATAAAAAAAAAAGAAAAGAAAAAAGAAAAAGAGACCTTGCACTCCAACTTACTTGATTGTAGACCCGGTGCTAGATTGCACTAAATAGATATAGCCAAAGAAAATCAGCACTCCCAGGATTTGTATCAAAAATGAAAATAAGTCTTTATTCCAACGGTCAACGTTTCAGCTCCGCTAGGGAGCTTTCATCAGGACAGAATACACACATTTAAAAAATGGACATTGTTTAAATAAGGAAGGTAATCAGTGAAACTCACAGTTCAGATGTGCAGGGGGCTAATCATCCTTCCAAACGAGCGTCTGGGCGAGTGCAGGAGGCAAAAGTCTCTCTGTTCGCGCGCTCAGGTTACTTCCTGGTTGCTCGCGTCCTCCATCACCATGGAGACGTCGGGCGCATGCGCAATAGGTATATCTGCTCTCACTGCAGTCACCCCTCGCTCGGAAGATAGGATTTGTACGTTGTATCAACTGAAACATTGTTTCAAGACCCTCAAACTGCCGGACAAAGTTATGTGTTCATTTGGTTAATCGCATACAAAGAAACACTACTATTATATATAGATAAATGTGTTTACAAAAAAATAAAAACGTGCTAATGTATATGTATGCCATATTCCATGGCCCTATATTCCATTAATACATTAAAGTGGACAATATGTCTTATCATTATGTCTCTCAATTTAGAATATACAATATATACAATATGTACAATATATATATATATATATAAAGAATTATAATTACGTGAGCCTTCTAGGTGTTACTAAATATATATTAGTTATAAATGTATTGTCATTATTATAAAAAAGGAGTTAACTAATCAAACAAACTGGTATAGTGCATATTGAAAAAAAATTATTAGTGCCTGACAACAAGTGCTATTTTTACAAAGATACTCCAAAAGAAACTCCCTGATACATAGCTACATCAGGATATTTGAAAAAAATGTAAACTTAATTAATGTGACATGATCTGTGCCAAATTTGTGCATAAGTTCCTGTATGCCACTGTCCTGGACTGTGGGGAAAATTCTTTACCTCTAAGAAATCCAAAGATATGAAATATCACAAGCAGAAAATCCTTAACTCCTCCTGCACCATGTCCAGAACCATGGTCAAAACCAATTACCCTAATGATATATACTGATGAAGACTTCTCTTTCGCATGTCCCATTATAGAAAGGAGGTGTAGGTCAATTTTTCAAAAACTGGGAACAGTAGCTCCAGACGGACTCAATGAAAAATTGACCTACACCTCCTTTCTATAAAGGGACATGCGAAAGAGAAGTCTTTAGCCGCAAAGGATCAGCATGGACTCCAACCCATTTTTGTCATATGGTGAAATCCGTTAACTCTCTACTCTAGAACGATGTATAGAATGGAGAGGTCCCTAGTCATAATATAATACATTATGACTATAAGTGTATAGTGAGTTGTCCAAAATGTATTGATGGCCCTCTTTGATTTTTAATTTATGTTTTTTTGGTTTTTAAACTAAGTTTATGAGGTTGTATTGATTATCAATCAGTATATATCATTAGGGTAATTGGTTTTGACCATGGTTCTGGACATGGTGCAGGAGGAGTTAAGGATTTTCTGCTTGTGATATTTCATATCTTTGGATTTCTTAGAGGTAAAGAATTTTCCCCACAGTCCAGGACAGTGGCATACAGGAACTTATACACAAATTTGGCACAGATCATGTCACATTAATTAAGTTTAAATTTTTTTCAAATATCCTGATGTAGCTATGTATCAGGGAGTTTCTTTTGGAGTATCTTTGTAAAAATAGCACTTGTTGTCAGGCACTAATAATTTTTTTTCAATATGCACTATACCAGTTTGTTTGATTAGTTAACTCCTTTTTTATAATAATGACAATACATTTATAACTAATATATATTTAGTAACACCTAGAAGGCTCACGTAATTATAATTCTTTATATATATATATTGTACATATTGTATATATTGTATATTCTAAATTGAGAGACATAATGATAAGACATATTGTCCACTTTAATGTATTAATGGAATATAGGGCCATGGAATATGGCATACATTTACATTAGCACTTTTTTATTTTTTTGTAAACACATTTATCTATATATAATAGTAGTGTTTCTTTGTATGCGATTAACCAAATGAACACATAACTTTGTCCGGCAGTTTGAGGGTCTTGAAACAATGTTTCAGTTGATACAACGTACAAATCCTATCTTCCGAGCGAGGGGTGACTGCAGTGAGAGCAGATATACCTATTGCGCATGCGCCCGACGTCTCCATGGTGATGGAGGACGCGAGCAACCAGGAAGTAACCTGAGCGCGCGAACAGAGAGACTTTTGCCTCCTGCACTCGCCCAGACGCTCGTTTGGAAGGATGATTAGCCCCCTGCACATCTGAACTGTGAGTTTCACTGATTACCTTCCTTATTTAAACAATGTCCATTTTTTAAATGTGTGTATTCTGTCCTGATGAAAGCTCCCTAGCGGAGCTGAAACGTTGACCGTTGGAATAAAGACTTATTTTCATTTTTGATACAAATCCTGGGAGTGCTGATTTTCTTTGGCTATATATATATATATATATATATATATATATATATATATATTTACCTAGCATTTATCTTGATACCTTTTATATTGAAAGTGGAATTCACACCATAACCCACCTTTCCAAATGCTCCTCTTCCCAGCACACAGAGACAATCAAAATCCTGAATGCTCAGCCGAGCTCCTTGCTGAATACTGCAAAGAAAAGAACACATTTTTTTTTTTTTTCAATGTCTGATTTTTATTGAAAATTCGACAAATAAAGAAGCATGGGGTACAGAAATAAAAAGGGAAGGGAATACATAGGTGCCAATACTTCCATCATTACAAAACGTAGCATAATTGAACACGGATCATTTGGCATCAAATGGTAAACTTTACCCTCATCCCATTTAAAGGGCACGTGCAAATTGTTCTTGAACATGTAAGATCGTACAGTTTCATAAATGTAAAGCATAAGAACATAATGACCCGCAAAGGTCGGCTTGGAAAAACATAAAGGTAACGATAATCATTTGTGTAGAACATACTATCTACAAGCTCTAGGTCGAAAAGGAGGACCAGCAGTTTTTTTTTTTAAATTCTTTATTTTTGTAGTGCTTTGGGAAAAGTACAGGTTTACAGAGACATTGCAATTGGTTTCAGAATATTATCCAGTAGCTTACATGACATGTCAGATGAGCAGCACTTTATTTATTTTTTTATATAGTTTAACATTTGAATAATATCAGAGTGAACATGCTGGTACGGCATATGGTCAGGTTAGGTATGATTAATCGAAGAAGGACAATATGGTGCAACATGGCAGATATTAACATTGTATGACCAGATCTGTCTGATTGATTACACGTTAAACTTTTTAGCAATATGGTGATCACATGTTGCGCTAAGCTTAATCTTGACAGTTAGTAGCTGGGAGGCAAAGGTAATAGAACAAAAGAAAGGAACATTAGCATATTAAGATTGCCCAGTTGCTCTTCCACCCTGTAGCGGAGAGCCGATCTTGCACAGCTATTCTCCACTAGAGATTCCAGTGAGGCTCAGGAACAAGGTGATGTTAAGTCCATAGACAAGGTTTCCAGCAGGTAAAGTAATACAGCAGTATCCCCATCGCAATCCCAATAACTGGACGACACACAGTTTCAGGAGTAGACTGACAAGCTTTATTCCACAGTTCCTTATAAAGCCCTCTCCCATGCAAGGGAGGAGGTTCTAACACTTAAGACATTATCCAATCTCTAAGTAGTAACCTCCCACAGATCTCCTCCCCTCCTCTAGCATCATAATCCCCTTATTGTGTACACAGTTTTCCCAGAGTTTTGGATGTACCCTAAATACTTGGGGTACATCCACAAATCCAACATCCCCAGATAGCTCTATTCTGGGGGACCAACATACTTAAAAATTAGCCCATTCGGATGAATGGTTCGTGAGATATGGGGTTCCAAAGATTTGACCGACCGCATGGGTAAAGTATCCGAAAACAGTTCCATGCATTTTGGCCCTGCGGTCGGTCACAAACAAGGGAATGAAAACAGGCGAATTGCCTGTGTTATAGAGCCTGGAGAGGGTTTGAATGAATTCCCTTGTTTATGGGGCTCTTTCTACCGAACGGCGGGTCATTCGGTAGTTTCCATACGAATTTCTGGAAGTATGGAGGTCTCAGCGGTGTTTGCCTAGTCAAGTGTCCGATTTTAGTTCCAGACACTCGATGGCAAAACACCGCTGTTCGGTAGTTTAAGATGGCCGCCGCCACGTGTTTGTTTCCCGAATGGCGGCCACCCAGAGGACAAAGACCACACTGCACTGATTGCCAATTACCTGTTTGCAACATTGTTGCAAACGGTAATTGGAGGCACACTCATTCCTGGGTGGTCTGGTTGTTCGGTAGTTTCATTCCCTTGTTTTATTTGAATGATTCTACCGAACAACTAGAGGAATACAATTCTTTACATACATTTAACTGTCATTATACCCGGATACCATGCTTTCTATACATGTACATACACATTAAACCAGCCATATGACCAAATACACTTATTCTCATACATGTCGTGGGACAGCCCGGTACCAATCCGCTACACTGCTCCCCCTTGCCCACAAGCCGGCATACACAGTCTGATCCAACACGGATCGGCTTGGGGATGTCCGGGGGCTCACGGATCATTTCTCTAAGTCAGTTTGTCTTGACAACCCATCAGCATTTCCATTCTGCTTACCCGGCCGGTACTGGATATTAAAGTCAAAAGGCTGTAGCGCCAAACTCCAGCGCAGCAGCCTGGCGTTGTCTCCAGCCACCCGGTTCAGCCAGACTAACGGGTTGTGATCCGTGAGCAAGGAAAAGGGCTGTCCATATAAATAGGGTTGTAGCTTCTTTAGGGCCCACACCACAGCCAGGCATTCCTTTTCGATGGCGGCGTAGCTTACTTCTCGAGGTAACAGTTTGCGACTGATGTAAGCCACTGGATGTTCCCCGCCATCGGCCCCGACTTGACTCAGTACTGCCCCCAATCCAAACATAGAAGCGTCTGTGTGAACAAGAAAACGTTTAGTTGGATTGGGAGCTGCCAAGACAGGGGCATTTATCAGTGCATTTTTCAATTGTTGGAATGCCTGCTCACACTCCGGGGTCCAGTTTACTTGGCGGGGAAGGTTCTTACGGGTCAGGTCAGTGAGGGGTTTGGCCAGGGCGCTATAATTGGGAACAAACTTCCGGTAATACCCTGCTGTCCCTAGAAACGCTAAAACCTGGGTCTTAGTCCTAGGGGTGGGCCACTGGGCTACAGCCTCTACTTTGGCGGGTTCGGGTTTTTGTTTACCGCACCCTACTCTATGTCCCAGGTATTGTACCTCAGCCATGCCGATACTACACTTGGCCGGCTTCAAGGTCAGACCTGCTTCCCTTATCCTATCTAGTACAGCTCCGATGTGAGCTAAGTGTTCCTGCCACGTATTGCTAAAAATAGCAATATCGTCCAGGTAGGCACATGTATAGTCCTGGAATCCATCTAGGAGTCGATCCACCATCCTTTGGAAGGTGGCTGGGGCGTTTTTCATCCCAAATGGCATGACCTTAAACTGGTACAAGCCAAATGGGGTGACAAAGGCCGACTTCGGGATGGCGTCTGGGGCCAGGGGGATTTGCCAATACCCTTTACACAAGTCAATAGTGGTGAGGTATTGGCCCCTGGCCATTCTGTCCAGTAACTCGTCTATCCGGGGCATCGGATAGGCGTCAGATACAGTCTTCTCGTTCAATCTCCTATAGTCCACGCAGAAGCGGGTCGTACCGTCTCGCTTTGGTACGAGGACTACAGGAGATGCCCAAGGACTGTCTGAGGGTTCAATCACCCCCAGTTGGAGCATTTCGTCGATCTCCTTACGCATGTTTGCCCGTACCGCTTCTGGAATGCGGTATGGCGTCTGGCGCATGGGTAGTTGCCCTGGGGTCTCGACCCGGTGAGTTGCCAGAGGCGTGTATCCAGGTACATTAGAGAACGTGTCGCGTTTCTCTTCCAATAGTTGCTGTACCTCGATCCGCTCCTGTGGGCTCAGCCGATCTCCCAGCGTAACCTCCCCTAAATCTCCGGACAGCTGCCCATCCCCCAGCAAATCGGGGAGGGGTAAGCTGTCAAACTCTTCCGTGTTAGGGGCACAGATGGCGGTTACCTCCTCAGTACGCTCGTGGTAGGGCTTCAGCATGTTCACATGGAGCATGCGTCGCCCCCCAGTCCCTGTGCAGGGGCCGATAATATAGGTGGTATCGCATCTTTGCTCCACCACCTTATATGGGCCCTGCCAGGCGGCCTGTAACTTATCATGTCGGACAGGTTTTAAAATTAGTACCTTCTGCCCGACCTGAAAGCTACGGTCCCTGGCTCCCCGATCATACCATGTACGCTGGCGGGTCTGGGCCTCCTGAAGGTTTTCCCGTACCGTCTTGGTCAACGCTTCTAGGCGGTCCCGAAAGGCCAACACATATGGTAGGATGGGAGTGCCATCTGTGCTCCGGTCTCCCTCCCAATGCTCTCTAATAAGATCCAATGGGCCTCGGACCCTCCTTCCAAACAATAATTCAAACGGGGAGAACCCTGTGGATTCCTGCGGCACCTCCCGGTATGCAAATAGGAGGTGCGGCAGGAATCGTTCCCAGTCCTTGTGGGTCTCTGCGAAGGTTCGGAGCATCTGCTTCAAGGTACCATTGAATCGTTCGCAGAGCCCGTTCGTCTGGGGGTGGTAAGGGGCGCTGATAATAGGCTTAATGCCACAGATCCTCCAGAGGTGTTGGGTGAATTCTGCGGTAAACTGGGTACCCTGATCCGAGATAATCTCCCTGGGTAATCCCATCCGGGAGAATATCCGCATGAGGGCATCCGCGACCGTCTCAGCGTGGATGTTGGTCAGAGCCACTGCTTCTGGATACCTGGTGGCATAATCTACGACCGTTAAAATATACCGTTTTCCTGACGGGCTAACTTTATTGAGGGGGCCTATCAGATCCACCGCTATTCGGCTAAAAGGTTCCTCTATTATGGGTAAGGGGTGAAGTTTAGCCTTCCTGCGATCCCCCCTTTTTCCCACTCTCTGGCAGGTATCGCAAGTCGTGCAATATCTGCGTACTTCCTGGCTAATCCCTGGCCAGAAGAAACTCTGGGTTAGTCTGTACCTGGTGCGACTAACCCCTAGATGTCCGGATAGCGGAATGTCATGCGCTATCCGGAGTAATTCAGCCCGGTACCGCTGTGGTACCACTAATTGTCTCCTCGCTATCGGGTCTAACCCCGTAATCTGTTTGGTTGTTTCCCTGTATAAAAGTTGTTTATCCCAGATAAACTTCTCTCCCTCCGCCCCGGGGGAACCCGTGCCAACCTTGTCCCTATACACCTGAAGCGTGGGGTCTGTTGCGACTTCAGCTACAAATTCATTAGGTGGAGCCCAGGCGACACATTCTAGAGGGGGGGTAGGGTTGCTTACCTGGACCTCCGGCAGTGTGTTGTGGTCCTGGGTGCGGGCCTGTTGTCGGGTGACTACAGGGTTGACCTCTCCTGTGGTGGGTGACTGGGGCTCAAAAGCAGAAGTGAGCCTCCCCAGATCGTTCCCCAATAAAACCTCCGCCGGTAAATGTGGCATCAACCCCACCTCCACTTCCCCTGCCCCCGCTCCCCAATGTAAATGTACCCTTGCTGTAGGTAGCCGGTACACTGCTCCCCCAGCTACCCGGACGGCAACAGTTTTGTTCAGTTTTGCCTGATCTGAAATCAGGTGGCTCTGTACCAAAGTGATGGTGGCTCCCGAATCTCGTAATCCCCGGACTGCTGTACCATTCAGATATACCGTCTGTCGATGGTGCCGTAGATTATCCACATTGGCCTGGACCGGATCTGCCTCGTGCAGTACCTCCCATTGTTCCACAGTAGTAATGGGGACTGCGGAACCATATGGGGTGGTGACTAGGTCCTGGTAGTGGTGGGCTGCGGCCGCCCTGGGTGGAGGTGGGCCTGGACGAATCCAGGTGGAACGGTCCCGTAGCTGTGGGCATTCCCTTTTATAATGTCCCCACTTCTGGCAGTGATGACAGGGGCCAGCGGTGGGTTGTCGGAACCGGGGCTGTGCAGCGGGTGGTGGAGGTGGTGGTAGCGGTCTCGGTGGAGCTGGGGTGTAGTTGTTTCCCCCGAATGTTTTAAAGGTTGCTTTTGGAGCTGCAGGTTTTTGTGACCTGCGTGCATCCAGGTAGTCATCCGCTTTCCTAGCCGCCTCGGTAAGGGAAGTAGGGTTTCTGTCCCTTACCCATTCCTGGACCTCATTGGTTACTCCCTCATAGAACTGCTCCATCAGCAACATTTGTATTACATCCTCCATAGAACGTGCCTTGCTAGCTTGCACCCACCCGAGCGCTGCCCCCTGTAATCGGCATGCCCACTCTGCGTGCGAGTCCTTCTCTGTTTTCTTTAGATCCCGGAACCTCCGCCGGTATGCCTCGGGTGTTATAGCATACCTGGCGAGTATAATTTCTTTCACTTTACTGTAATTCCTTATTTCGTCATTAGGTACAGTCCGATATGCCTCTGCTGCCCTCCCGGTTAACCTTCCGGCCAAAATAGGTACCCAGTCCTCTGCGTTAATTTTATGCAGTGCACACAGTCTTTCAAAGTCTTGCAGGAAAGCGTCTATATCTTCCTCTGCCTCCACATATGTTTTAAAAGCCTGGTATGGTATTTTAGGCTTACCTTCCTGTGGCACATTAATTGCAGAGCTTTGTTCTGGTGCCTGTGTCCTTAGGATGAATTCTTGTACCTCGGCCATTGTCCTGGTAACAATTTCTGTTGGGGGGTTTTCCCCATAAAAGGATAGCCTGAACTGAACCTGCCTCTGGAATTCCGATCCTTGTGGTGTTCCTCCCGGCTCCCTCTGTGCCGGAACTGAATCGCCCTCCATTCTGTACTCTGCCATGAGTTCTGTAACAAGTACTGCTTTCTTCTTATTGCTGGCTTGTATACCCCTTGCCTCTAGGAGGTCCTTTAGCATGGAGCGTTTTAGCGCAGAAAAATCAATCTCCATCCGTACTCCATTTACGCTTGTTCCTCTGTGAGTTTGGATCCCAGCGCTGCCAACCAATGTAGCGGAGAGCCGATCTTGCACAGCTATTCTCCACTAGAGATTCCAGTGAGGCTCAGGAACAAGGTGATGTTAAGTCCATAGACAAGGTTTCCAGCAGGTAAAGTAATACAGCAGTATCCCCATCGCAATCCCAATAACTGGACGACACACAGTTTCAGGAGTAGACTGACAAGCTTTATTCCACAGTTCCTTATAAAGCCCTCTCCCATGCAAGGGAGGAGGTTCTAACACTTAAGACATTATCCAATCTCTAAGTAGTAACCTCCCACAGATCTCCTCCCCTCCTCTAGCATCATAATCCCCTTATTGTGTACACAGTTTTCCCAGAGTTTTGGATGTACCCTAAATACTTGGGGTACATCCACAAATCCAACATCCCCAGATAGCTCTATTCTGGGGGACCAACATACTTAAAAATTAGCCCATTCGGATGAATGGTTCGTGAGATATGGGGTTCCAAAGATTTGACCGACCGCATGGGTAAAGTATCCGAAAACAGTTCCATGCATTTTGGCCCTGCGGTCGGTCACAAACAAGGGAATGAAAACAGGCGAATTGCCTGTGTTATAGAGCCTGGAGAGGGTTTGAATGAATTCCCTTGTTTATGGGGCTCTTTCTACCGAACGGCGGGTCATTCGGTAGTTTCCATACGAATTTCTGGAAGTATGGAGGTCTCAGCGGTGTTTGCCTAGTCAAGTGTCCGATTTTAGTTCCAGACACTCGACGGCAAAACACCGCTGTTCGGTAGTTTAAGATGGCCGCCGCCACGTGTTTGTTTCCCGAATGGCGGCCACCCAGAGGACAAAGACCACACTGCACTGATTGCCAATTACCTGTTTGCAACATTGTTGCAAACGGTAATTGGAGGCACACTCATTCCTGGGTGGTCTGGTTGTTCGGTAGTTTCATTCCCTTGTTTTATTTGAATGATTCTACCGAACAACTAGAGGAATACAATTCTTTACATACATTTAACTGTCATTATACCCGGATACCATGCTTTCTATACATGTACATACACATTAAACCAGCCATATGACCAAATACACTTATTCTCATACATGTCGTGGGACAGCCCGGTACCAATCCGCTACACACCCCAAGTGGTTCCATGTCTGCGAGGTGATGTTCAGCGGTAGCATAACATTTTGGCAAGGAGTCTGGAGGCAGTTATGTTGTTTCTAGTCCCCAAGTGACAGTGTAGCATGGTTGTACTTTTTAGCTGATCTGTCTTCTAGTCGGGTGCCTGTTTTAGGCGGGAGTCCATTGCTGGCAGCCGTGTCTTTCGTTGGGTGCAGTATGCCGGCTGTATGTTGCGGAGCCTCGTGTGTCTGCCCCCATGTGGTGATCTAAGTGGTATGGCAGGTAAGGCCAGAGCGCTGTGGCTGTATTCCCCGCCGTGGTTTGCGGCTTCGGGTTTGTTCGAGTTAGCTCCAGCGCCGCTTGACTCGTGGGGTTATGGCTCGAGCGTGCTCATTTTCTGTCAGCCCGTAACTGTAGAGCCATGTCAGGAGAGATGGGTGCTCCGTTCAGCCCTCGATCGTGGGTGCGTATCATACAGGCTCCGCCATTTTGGATGCGGCCTCTGTGCACTGTGTCCGCTTTGCTGGTGTTTTGAGTGCCGGTGTTGCGGTGCTCCGATGGGCCTCGGGGTGGGGACTGGGATCACCCCCGCCAGTCCACAGGGGGGGATACGGGGCCGGATCCGCCTAGCCTCGTGCTTCTGCCTTACCGCTGGCGGACCGGGCAGCTGGGCAGCGGCCGTCCGCCCCTCTACCCGTCCGAGCAGTCCCCGTGTGGATGGCAGGGATCACCCCTCCGAGGGACTAGAACCGTTCAGCAAGCCTCACCTCGGGACCAGTGTGGCTTCACACTGAAGTTGCCAGGCGTCGGGTGAGTAGGAAAGTAGCGTTTAATCGCCAAAAATTGTTGAGTGTCTCGGGAGCTACTCCATTGTGCTTCCGTTTAGCATGGCGGTCCGGCCCCGCCCCCGAGGACCAGCAGTTTTATAGGGCAAGTGGTACATTGTATTAGTCACAATGAATAACTGTACAGAGAACGTGTGACATTATCCGACCCTTGAGCCTCTGTTGTTTAGTATAATGTGTATACTTAAACCGTTACCGAGCAAAAGATGTGACCAACCCTAAAGAGAGTTGTGTGGGTTCAGGGTTAACTACCTTGCGGATACCTGAACGGTCCACATATAAATGGAGAGTGAAATCGTTAAACTAATTGACAGAACGGGGGGGGGGGGGTGTAAAGGAGACATGGATAGGGGAAATTCAAGAGGGGCAAGCATAGGGGAGGGTAGTTCAGTACCTGCTATTGTTCGTAAATCGTTAAGTTAGTGTGATTATTTGGAGTTTACATTTGTGTCCCAATCATTCCATAACTTAAGGAATTTCGACATGTCACCTCTCTTTGCCCATTCCTTTTCATGCAAGTAGGTATTATTAACCTTAGTAATTACCTCCTGTATTCTCGGGCATACGGAGCTCTTCCAGTGAGCGGCAATGCAAGTCTTCGCCGCAATGAGGATGTTTAGCACCGCTGCTCGCGAGGGGAACACGTCTAGATCTGGTATTAAATGGAGAAGGTAATGTGCTGGTGAGAGCAGTATTGTTTGGCCACTTACTGCTGCTATGAGGCTTTGAACTTGAAGCCAGTAGTTGGTAAGCATCGTACACCCCCAGAAAATATGTTGTATCGTGCCATTTTGAGCGTTACATCTCCAACAAAGTGAAGGAGCATTCGGAAATATATTGCTGAGTCTATCTGGCGTCATATACCATCTCATTAGTACTTTGAAGTACCCTTCCCAGTGGGTAACGCATTTAAAAGAACACATTTTTAAATATATTTATAAAACACAGTATACGTTAACAACATTGATGAGAAAGATGAATATCTCAATACCCAGCTGATGATGATGGATTTTCCACTTTTGCTTCTGCCAGTGGAACAGCGTCACAAACTAAACCCTTTGGTGGTTCAATGGTTTCTTCTACAATGTTATCAACATCAATAACTGCATCTTTCTCTGTTGGTGTTTGGATGTTTTTTTCCATATCATCAGCAGCTGGTGGTGATGATTCCACTTTCTCATTGTCCACTGCTGGCACTTGAGGCGTGTCAATAACTACAGCCTCCTCTGGAGCTGGTTGGATTATCTTTTCTGTATCTTCGACAACTGGCGGCAATGGCTCCACGCTCTCAGAGTCCTCTGTTGGTAGTGAATCAGCATTAATAGCTGCATCCTCCTTTGGAGGTAGTTGGATTGTCTTTTCTGTAATTTCATCAACAGCTGGCATTGATGGCTCCACGCTGTCCGTGTCCTCTACTGGCAATGGTATAGTGTCAGTAACTAAATCCTCTTCTAGAGCTGGTTGGATTGTAATTTCTAGCAAGCTTACAATAGCTTGTGGTGATGGTTCCATGCTCGCAGAGTCCTCTGCTGTCAGTGGAGCATTGTGCATAATTCTAGCTTCCTCTGGAGGTGGTTGGATGGTTTCTGCAGCGATGGCGTTGATAGCTGGTGGTGATGACTCCACAATCTCAGTGTCCACTACTGGTACATTGTCAATTTTTGTAGCTTCCACTGGAGGTGGTTGGAAGGGCTCTTCTGTAATGGTATAAACATCGGGTGTTAATGGGTGCATGCTCTCTACTGTCAATATAGGAGAGTCAGTAACTCTATCCTCTTCTGGAGCTGGCTGGATGGTCCTTTCTGTTTCAGGATCCACAGTCGGCGCCGATGAATCCACGTTCTCAGTGTACGATTCTGGAAGCGAGTGAGCATCAATAGCTGCATCCTCCAGTGGAGCTGGTTTGGTGGTCTCCTCTATAAAAGTAGCACAGAACACAACTTGATTATTGTATATGATACACAGAGATCAATAATGGATGAATTGCTTTCATCATAATCCCAAAACTCTAAAGTAAAAGCAAAAGGAAAAGACAAGGAACACAATCTCCAAGCCTAGAACATTATTTGAATGTATTAGTTGTGAGTTATGGCTTATAATATTACATTAACCAATAATACCAATGTCTTTAGTGTTTAATGGGACTGGCATCCAGTGAAAATGATGAGCTTCAGGTAGGTATAAGTAATTTAATCTGTGTATACTGTATATGTTATAAGATGTACATCCTGCAGTATGGTTATTAGAATTGATGTATATGTATCAGTCTCTCTACCTGTAAGATAATGAAATGTGAAATCCCACACTGGTTACTGAGTGCATTCACACTGCTTGACGTTTTCTATCACACTGGGGGCTAGTACTGGGGTACAAGGGTTCACCGCTTGTCAGTAACCAATCAATAATAATTTCTGCCTGATAGATGCCATTAAAGGCCCATGGGCAGTTTACTAATTAATGCAAGGCATGTTAAACATACACTTACCTTGTTTTGTGGAGATTAATTTCCTAATTGTTTGAAGCTTTGGCCTTTTCTGGATGAAAGGACTGGAACACGTCACCTATTCCAAAACAAGGTGAAAGAGTTAACTGCAGGAAGTAAATGGTAATATCTTATTTTGCCAAACCAACATATAAACAGACACACAAATGGAAAAGTAAACAGCTTCAAATCTGTTCTTCTACAGCTAATCACAATAAGAAAAGACCTTCATTTAGATAAATAGTTTATAACTTAATATAGTGTCCTTTATCTAAAAAAGTCAAAGATTGCTAAAGATACTATAAATGGTAATGTAGCTAATATGACATATAAAGGTTTATTCAATAAACGCCAAATTGCATGAATTGAAAACAGAGTCCCTTAAAGGCTAAAAATCCAAAGTACTACTATTGCTGACTTAAGCAATGCTTTCAAATCACCTATTGTCACCTAAGTTGTGCAATTCAGTTTTCACTTTAGTACAGTTTGATTTAGATTTATACACTTATTCACTAAGTGTGAACATTCACCAGCTTTCAATTGTAAAGTTATGTAATGTAATCATTCTTTTGCTTTCTGTATTATTACATTAAAATATAACTATAAATTGATAGTGGCCAGAGATTGGTTCTCACCTTGATGAAAAGGGTGCCCTGTGGTTCCAGTTGTAGACACAGTTCCTGTTTCGGGTTCAACAGGAATTCTTCCAACTTCAGAGTCTTTGTGGCACAGAGTGATCTTTGATCATGCCAATATAAGGATATTTCTAGCACCCGAAACTATGTAAAAATTAAATGAGCAGTAGTTTTTGTAAGGAACCATTTCCACACATTTAAACCACATTTTACCATTTTCACATTAAAAACTAAATTATTTTTCATCAATATATTGAGGTTAGTAAATGAATAGATATAAATGTGTTTAAAGTGTTATATTGGGGCGGGGCCGGGCGGCCATGCCAGCAGGCTGCAGGGCATCACAGCTCCAGGGGAACTCAACTAAAAATGGGTACTTACCCACCACAATCAGCCTGAAACCCCCTGGAAGCGTGCGATACATGGCCCTGGAGTGTCCCGGTGCAGCTGGGGCACCTGATATCGGGTGCACTGGGTCCTGGTGAGATGCTCCGGGGCTTCGGGGACTGAGGCCTACCCGGGAGGGGAGTGGGGCGGACGGCCGCTGCCTCGCTCTCTGCCCCGGCGGACACTGAGAACCACAGCAACATGGGGGCCCCCGGCTTCGTTCACCCCCCCCTCTGGGCCGGCGGGGGTTATCCCGGTCCCCACCAGGCAAACAACACCTTGGCAGCGCTCCTGGATGACTTACAGCCTAAAGTCAACGACAGCCATGCGGCTCCAACAAGATGGCTGACAGCGAAGCACCTACCATACAAGAAAACAGCGGCCTGCGGCTCTGCTGCTCACTTACATCGCAGGGCGACCCCCAGAAGCTGATCCAGCGCCTGCCTCAGCTGAGTGTGTCTCACCGGGGTCCCCTACCTCTCAGCCCACAGACCAACACTAAAGCAGTGCCCGGGAAGGTCACCTACCAACGATGACTGCATCGCCACGTTCCCCCACCTGGTCACTGTGGCCGGTAAGGCACCATACCCCCGTACTCACATACCGGACGGGTAGTGGGATCGCGGAGATCCGCAGACACTTGGGCCAGCAGTGGATCCTCGGGACTTTATAGACTCTGGTATGCCCCAAGAGTACTTTCTCTGCCGGAGAATGGGATGCCGATCACCAACAACTCCTGATGCCAGAAGCGACGGGTACCCCAACTCCACACCACAGACGGCATATAAGGCATACCGACCGCCTTAACAGCAGACACCTTGGCTGTGGTTGTCGATTAATGGACATGTCTGCTGCCGAAGCCACAGTTGAGGATACAGCTCAAGACAGACCTACTACCCAGAATAGCGCAGAAGATAACCCAGCATGCCACAACCCGCCTGGTGGCACATCACTCACTTAAGCAACTTTATTAACGAAGCTGTAGTTATATATAAACATATGTACACACTTTAGCTTAACACTGCAGCATAACTTAACGTGCATACCACAAGCAGTTTAACCCTTTCAAGCGTAGATATTAGCATATTGTAACCTGCATACAACTAAGCATGTTCGATACACATAGGTAAGCATACAGGATACTGGTAATGTGTACTCTAAGCAATGTTACATTCCTAAGCGCTACAGATAGAAGCGCATACATAAGCTTGTCTATATAACATAAAAATGTGCAGTTCTCTCCATGCCACATCTGTATTGAAACTATGATTATTTCCAGATTGCATATGCCATTGTGGCACTGTCAAACGATTGTTAACCCATGCATACAAAAATAAAGAATTAAAAAAAAAAAAAAAAGTGTTATATTATTCCGAACCCACTGATGTTACAAAGACAGATATTTTGATGTAAAAATGTGCTGCTTAATATGCTACGAAAATGCCTGCAATGGCTGTTGTGGCTCTGCACGCTTGTTGTTACTCCATGCACAAGAAAAATAAAGAATAATAAAAAAAAAGTGTTATATTATTTGCCCTATTACTAGCCACACTACTAGTCTTCCATGTGTGGGCTTGACACAGCTGGACTTGCTCACTTTGAGAGATTAAATCGCAGTTCATACCAGATCAGGTGTACAGAGCATTAAGCAGACCCAGACGTGGTGGGTATGTAAACATAAAATCAGTTTGCACCTATACATTTTCTATCCACATGGCAAGCTTGTGTATTGGGGAAAATAAGCAATTAAACAACGTGGTTAGTTAATGCTTTACAGAATGCCTTTAACTAAAAAGTTATAAAAAGTCAAGGTGGCAAGGTTTTCTAAAATATGCAATATATCACAGATTGTTTAAAGAATCCTATAACAATATCTAGAGAAAGATAAACTAACCCAATGTTAAATAACTCTACATTTTAACTGTCTGACACATTAAGGTCCTGAAAGGTTTAGAAATAAGAGTTCAATTAGACAACTCTTTACAGGATTTGAAGATTTATAACTTATTAATTCTACCTGGGGCCACAAATGGATTCATACTAAAACAAAATAAAAAAAATAATACACGCATGCCATATGTACCTTATCTAAATCCAGTTTAAATGTCTTATTCCAGGATGGGTTAGAAACAGTTTTCCAACTTGTTGAACCCACTGGAATATGATCGATCTTCAGCTGAGTACGGACTTCACCTGTAAGGAAATTTCAGGAACTCAACTTAAAAGGCTAAGAGTATTTTAATTTAAAGAACATTTCTACGTGGCTTTGGTCAATACACAGAAGATATAAAGGTTCATCTATTAGCTTTACACAAAGCTCTAGGAGTTTGCTTTCATCAAAGGAGTCTAATCTCCTGTATTCTGTAAAAAAAGCAAAAGAAAATAAAAAACTAGACAAATTTATAGTCAGCCAGGTAATACAGTCTGAATATAAGCAAAGAGATATATGTGAAATAACACAAGAACTAATTCACTAAAAAAGGTGTTAAAAAATTATGTTGCTGCTGTCGGTCTTTTTTGTCTGACAAATAATGTAAAGAATGGAGTTTGTACGTTGAGTGAGTCCAAGTTTATATGTGGGTAGAGTAGTTTGGTGTTGACCTGCTACAACTTTTAAACAGGATATAGATAGATAGATATAGATATTGTGGTTTTGATTTTCATTTGGATAGCGATGTTTAGTGTAAATACATATTGTCCACAGATTTGGAAGAATTGTTTTACAGCGGTGTCTTTAATAAATAATTTGTGTAACCAACCCATTAGAACCAGGTAAGTGAGTTTACGATAAATAAGGCCATTGTATGGCATAAGGCCTGTCTACCGACTTAAAATTTAGTTTGTGAGCTGCTGTATAGAGTAATGTTAAAAATGGTACGGCAAAGTAGCAGTAAAAAGCTTCTTCTTCTTTTTTTTTTTTTTTAACACTAATTTACTATACATTGCAACACCCGTACAGATTGTTGGCTGACTAAAACTATCCACTTGGTTTTTACTTTGGAGCAGCGCCATTGTTTTTAGTAAAACTCGAGACTGATATATCTAATGGATTTCCCTGATTCTGTATAGTCTCACTACACTAACACATGGAAACGTACAGCATGACAACAATGTGGGACCAGGAGGTTTCCCACTGCAGTCTTGTTTTGGCACACTGGAAAAAGTCCCATGATGCAGCCTTGTTTTGGCACATTGGATTAAGGAGGTCCCATCCTGCAGCCTTGTTTTGGCACACTGGAAAAAGTCCCATGATGCAGCCTTGTTTTGGCACATTGGATTAAGGAGGTCCCATCCTGCAGCCTTGTTTTGGCACACTGGATTAAGGAGGTACCATGCTGCAGCCTTGTTTGGCACATTGGATTAAGGAGGTCCCATCCTGCAGCCTTGTTTTGGCACACTGGATTAAGGAGGTCCCATCCTGCAGCCTTGTTTTGGCACACTGGATTAAGGAGGTACCATCCTGCAGCCTTGTTTTGGCACACTGGATTAAGGAGGTACCATCCTGCAGCCTTGTTTTGGCACACTGGATTAAGGAGGTACCATCCTGCAGCCTTGTTTTGGCACACTGGATTAAGGAGGTCCCATCCTGCAGCCTTGTTTTGGCACACTGGATTAAGGAGGTACCATCCTGCAGCCTTGTTTTGGCACACTGGATTAAGGAGGTACCATCCTGCAGCCTTGTTTTGGCACACTGGATTAAGGAGGTACCATCCTGCAGCCTTGTTTTGGCACACTGGATTAAGGAGGTATCATCCTGTAGCCTTGTTTTGGCACACTGGATTAAGGAGGTCCCATCCTGCAGCCTTGTTTTGGCACACTGGATTAAGGAGGTACCATCCTGCAGCCTTGTTTTGGCACACTGGATTAAGGAGGTACCATCCTGCAGCCTTGTTTTGGCACACTGGATTAAGGAGGTACCATCCTGCAGCCTTGTTTTGGCACACTGGATTAAGGAGGTACCATCCTGCAGCCTTGTTTTGGCACACTGGATTAAGGAGGTACCATCCTGCAGCCTTGTTTTGGCACACTGGATTAAGGAGGTCCCATGCTGCAGCCTTGTTTTGGCACACTGGATTAAGGAGGTACCATCCTGCAGCCTTGTTTTGGCACACTGGATTAAGGAGGTCCCATGCTGAAGCCTTGTTTTGGCACACTGGATTAAGGAGGTATCATCCTGCAGCCTTGTTTTGGCACACTGGATTAAGGAGGTCCCATCCTGCAGCCTTGTTTTGGCACACTGGATTAAGGAGGTACCATCCTGCAGCCTTGTTTTGGCACACTGGATTAAGGAGGTACCATCCTGCAGCCTTGTTTTGGCACACTGGATTAAGGAGGTACCATCCTGCAGCCTGTTTTGGCACACTGGATTAAGGAGGTATCATCCTGTAGCCTTGTTTTGGCACACTGGATTAAGGAGGTCCCATCCTGCAGCCTTGTTTTGGCACACTGGATTAAGGAGGTACCATCCTGCAGCCTTGTTTTGGCACACTGGATTAAGGAGGTACCATCCTGCAGCCTTGTTTTGGCACACTGGATTAAGGAGGTACCATCCTGCAGCCTTGTTTTGGCACACTGGATTAAGGAGGTACCATCCTGCAGCCTTGTTTTGGCACACTGGATTAAGGAGGTCCCATCCTGCAGCCTTGTTTTGGCACACTGGATTAAGGAGGTACCATCCTGCAGCCTTGTTTTGGCACACTGGATTAAGGAGGTCCCATCCTGCAGCCTTGTTTTGGCACACTGGATTAAGGAGGTACCATCCTGCAGCCTTGTTTTGGCACACTGGATTAAGGAGGTACCATCCTGCAGCCTTGTTTTGGCACACTGGATTAAGGAGGTCCCATGCTGAAGCCTTGTTTTGGCACACTGGATTAAGGAGGTATCATCCTGCAGCCTTGTTTTGGCACACTGGATTAAGGAGGCCCCATCCTGCAGCCTTGTTTTGGCACACTGGATTAAGGAGGTACCATCCTGCAGCCTTGTTTTGGCACACTGGATTAAGGAGGTACCATCCTGCAGCCTTGTTTTGGCACACTGGATTAAGGAGGTACCATCCTGCAGCCTTGTTTTGGCACACTGGATTAAGGAGGTCCCATCCTGCAGCCTTGTTTTGGCACACTGGATTAAGGAGGTACCATCCTGCAGCCTTGTTTTGGCACACTGGATTAAGGAGGTCCCATCCTGCAGCCTTGTTTTGGCACACTGGATTAAGGAGGTACCATCCTGCAGCCTTGTTTTGGCACACTGGATTAAGGAGGTACCATCCTGCAGCCTTGTTTTGGCACACTAGATTAAGGAGGTACCATGCTGCAGCCTTGTTTTGGCACACTGGATTAAGGAGGTACCATCCTGCAGCCTTGGTTTGGCACACTGGATTAAGGAGGTACCATCCTGCAGCCTTGTTTTGGCACACTGGATTAAGGAGGTACCATCCTGCAGCCTTGTTTTGGCACACTGGATTAAGGAGGTCCCATGCTGAAGCCTTGTTTTGGCACACTGGATTAAGGAGGTATCATCCTGCAGCCTTGTTTTGGCACACTGGATTAAGGAGGTCCCATCCTGCAGCCTTGTTTTGGCACACTAGATTAAGGAGGTACCATGCTGCAGCCTTGTTTTGGCACACTGGATTAAGGAGGTACCATCCTGCAGCCTTGGTTTGGCACACTGGATTAAGGAGGTACCATCCTGCAGCCTTGTTTTGGCACACTGGATTAAGGAGGTACCATCCTGCAGCCTTGTTTTGGCACACCGGATTAAGGAGGTACCATCCTGCAGCCTTGTTTTGGCACACTGGATTAAGGAGGTATCATCCTGTAGCCTTGTTTTATGTATATATTATTTTGTTCTATGTGTATTTTGATATAAATATATATATATATATATATATATATATATATATATATATATATATATATATATATATATTAATATCACAATACAGTTAGAACGAAATAACACACCTCTATATATTTTTTAATTATTTATTTATAATTATTTTTTTATTTATTTTTTTTTACATATTTACATATTTTTTTATATTATATATACATATATATATATATATATAACAATAATTATTATTAAATAAATATATTTAATCAGTATCAGTCTACGTGTAATTTGATATTAATATATATATATATATATAGACAGTGTATGTGTGTGTATGTATATGTGTATATAGTATATATATATATATATATTTTTTTTTTTACACTTATTTAACTTAATTTTATTTTATTTCTAGCCAGCAGGGGGACTACCTGTCATTACAGGCAGTCCCCCTGCTGGCAATGCACCGGCAGCTAACCCGGCCATGTGACTCGCAAGGACCTCACTCTCACATGGCCGTGTGGGCCCCCATGGAGGGAGGCTCTGCCGCGGGGGGCTCCCTGGGAGTCCTCCCAACCGCGATCGCCGGCGATCCGGATAAGTAAGAAAAAAACAGAGGGCGTACAATTACACCCGGCGGCGTTTAGAGACGCTTAAAATAGGGCGTAATTGTACGACCTCCGGTCTTAAGGGGTTAAGGGTAAGACAAGCTTTTGAAGGGGGTAAAGGGACATGTTAGACACCCATTCTGGAATAACTTGTCTTATAAGGTTTCTTGCAAGCATTATTTTCTTACATTATTTGCAAATAATGTAAGAAATAACATTTGAATCATAGCTGAATTCCCTTTCTCTGACACTTCCAAGAGCTGTATGTTTCCCCATAAACCCTTAGTGTGCAGAGGACTATGGGATATAAACAGCTCTCTCATAGCTTTCTATAAGAGAGCAGAACACAAACCACATTCACGCGCACCCTTCACGCCTGACACATAGATCACCACATTTAATAGCAGCTGGAGCCCATTAAATTATTTTTGACAGAAAAACAACCAACCTCCCCAGGCTAAACCCCCTAAAACGTAATATATGGTTTCTTTGTTTCACAACAATTTTCCTTTACAATACACAGAACATATGACATCTCTGAACCTTTACCTTTATGTTGGAGAATAAACCTGTGCAAAATTTCTATTTTTATTTTGCTGTCATGGAGTATTTTCTGAGCATCACCGAGATGTTTCTGATCCTGTAATCAGAAAAAGCAAATGGATAATTAAGATAAACAAAGACTGGACGTTTAGGTTTATTACCCCACATTGCCATGTATACATGAGCTAAGTTTAATTTTCACTGTCCCTTAAAACCCTTTTGAAGGGACAATGACGTCACCAAGGCACTTAATCTCAGTGAAATGGTCATGTGTCGCGGAAGCTCATAGGAAATCATCAGATCCTCAATGCACCCCAGAAGAAACGTTGGATTTTACCATCAGGGATGATGCCATGCTTTCTCACTGAAGTTGCGGGATGTAGAGAGGTGGAAAAGGTAAGTCAAATGTTATTTTAATTTTTTTATTGTACATGAGAAAGTGGAACGATGACATGTATTTGACTAAGATCCAGCGCACTCATCCATTCACCAAACCGCAATCTCAAGGCTCATATAATGTAGTAGTTTTATTTAAAAACACCTAACCTGGGTAAAAATAATGGGAATTTGGTTACAGTATATGATCATACATTGCATAAGCCTGCCACAACGTCAATGTACCCCATTCCTGGCAGGTCCTAATCTAGCAACCTAATGTATGCTCTTATGAGATTAATACACTTACATGGGAACTGCTTCCTCCTGGGACTCTGCAGGTCAAGGTTAAATAAGGCCCTGGAATTATGTACCTGTGACCGGGACGGGTGCAAAACCGGGGAGTTGGCCTGGATATAGATATAGATATAGATCCAAGAAGGCTGCACTAACCCAAACATGCATACTTATAAGGGTGCTGCTGGGCCAGTTCAGCACACTTACCTATTCAACAAACAGCAATCTCAAGGCTCACAAAATATAACAGTTTTATCTAAAAACACCTCACCTTGGCAAAAACATTGGAGTTGTGGCAGGCTTATGCAACGTCTGATCATATAATGTAACTATTTATGACTAGGTGAGGTGATTTCAAATAAAACGGTTACATGTTAATACATAAATTATTGTTTAGTGAATGAGTGAGTGCGCTGGATCTTGTATGTTGTATGAATTGGCCCCAGCAGCACCCTTATAAGTATGCATGTTTAGGTGAGTGCCTCCCTCTTGGTTTCTTGTATTTGACTAGGGACAGGGGCACCACAGCATTAGGGATACAGGTTTGTATGTCTAACACTGTAATGTTCCTGGCATTTCTCCTCTATTGTTGGTCTTCACCTAGAGATTTAATACATTTCCCTCTTTACCACCAAATTACTTCATATTTTCAGAACGGACACACTATTTACAATAACGGCAAAAGGAAAGCTAACAAAAAGGATTTTGCAAATGTGGAAACTATACATCAACATATTGTACCCCTCCCCTATTAACAAACTATTTTAAGACAACATCATGGTAGATGGAGAGGATGTTAGGGAATACTCGTTTCCCAATCACCTTAATCCCTACCTTATCTGAAACGCCGGCCCCTTCTAATTAGACAGAATGTGCTCTCTGGGACGTTTCAATTTATCCTGTATTTTACTTTCATTCAATCTTATGGTATTTACTTATGGCTGCCTATTCCTTGCACGTCCTTTATATCCTTTGCTATCATGTCTTTCCATGTTTTTTTTTTCTCACCCACGGTTTTGTTTCTTATTTCTCTTTTAACATCCATTCAACCCCCAATATGTCCTGTAAATACATCGAATCAAACTAATTTAAAAAAAAACGAGAGAGTTGTGTATATCTTTGCACTTAAAAAAGTGGAAGGAAGAGCCTTGTACTATTCAGCTGAGAGAGAGCCGTAGGCGAACTCCACAAAATGATGTCTTATAATTTCAGTCCGATCCAGGAGCAGAAAGTGTCCATCAGCTCCCGGATCCCCAGCCTGCTATCAACTAAAATTAGCTAGGATCCCATCACGAGTGGGAAAAAGTCACGCATTGCAGAAAGTGGAAGGAGTTTTCTAAAATGTAAATTAATAAAGATATAGTTGATCTTTAAGATGAAATAAAATGTGCCCAACATACTTTGGAGCGGCTGGTAGAATACGCCTTTATCAGCTTTTCTGCTTCGCTCTTAACTTTGTACTCATCTTCGAGTTGTTTCTCCAAAGTGGCTAACTTGTCCTCATCTGGTGAGGAGCATGAATCACTATCAGAAGCAACTGGAATCTGGGGACCATCTGCAAATTAATAATAATAAGACAAAATCAGAATTACAAATGGTAGCAGACAGTATCACTCAATCGAGGTTAATGAAAGACAGACATGGAAAAGTAAAACCACGATAGCTGAAGCCAGTCATGATAGCAGCATCTAGTCTACAGTAAGTCACAAAGTGGATATAAAAATGGTGTAAGCAGGTTAATGATGGGTAATCTGGTCACTTTAATGGGATATGTGATATGTATCCAATATATATTTATACATTTACAGAACACACACACAAAGTGTTTTAATGTACCTGGGTGTGCCCCTGCTCCTTGCTCGATAGCATCGATTACTTGTAGAAAGACAATTATATCATTGTGGATGCAATGAAATAGGTGAACCCAGGAGCTAATTCCACTTAAAAAGGCTTGAGTCACCAGTATGGATATGCAGTGTGAATACCAAGCAACTGTTATATATATGGTGTGTATACCTTTAAATCTGTTAAAAAACAGGATAGGGTTATAACACACCAATTGCTTATATTTAGTGTAAAAGAAAGAAAGTCTTTGTACACAAAGAAACAGTATAAGGAACTGTTCCCTATATTAGTGTGAAATTAGTGCAACATAAAGCATATATCTGGTGTATATCCCTTTAAATCTGTATATGTCAAAAACAATATGCTCATGAAGATAAAACTTCAAAGTATATGGGTGACTGTATTCTATATGGAAAATTAATTACTGGAATCCAATAGGTTAAAATTGATATAGAATTTATTAGAAGGAAAAATAATAATAATAATAATAACTGTGTCAAACCATAAATGCTTATACAGAATGACAACGAGGAATTAAAAATATATATATCGAAAAATATAAAAATATATATAAAAATATCAATTGGGGACGGTTTGCAATAATATTACCAGCAAGTCTGTGTTGGTATTTCAGAAAAAATCCTTAGGACCGATCAGGATGGCTGTGGATACGATGTTGCTAAAAGATGTATCATTTGCTGCCGGCTGCTTGTGAGGTTGGCGTGCGTCCCAGACCTCACTCTGGGTGATGCACGCTGCAAGCCGGTCGGTCGGTCCTCAGATCTCGGAGTGCTCTGTGTTCGATGGAAGAGAGCACAATAGCCGGCTGTGTATATTCTGCGTCCGTACCCCGCTCGATTTCTGTCTTACGCGTTTCGTGGGTGTCAGCCCCACTTCCTCAGAGACAAGATGACAGTTCTTCGATATGGCATAGTTTATATACAGTCCCAATCAGTTACAATTAGTTGCTTTGGTGTGATAATTGCTTCAAAGAAAATATGTATATAATATAAGGTGAACACAAAAAATGTAAAGCATTCACAAACAAGAAGATCTAAGACATTTAGAACCTTAAATGATATCTGTGGGAAATGTCTGAACTATAGATAAAGTATATATTGTTATATAAAATGTATATAAAGTATGAGATTACACATGAGAAAAACACACATTTAGTACATGACTATAATACTATAATACTTATAGGAAAATAAAATATGTAAAAAATGAATTAGATTAATTAATTGAATTAAATCAGAATACATATAATCCATAAAACACATAAAATATATTTTAATATATTTTAAATACCGTTTGATTAAGGAATATATAGAAAAAAAAAAAAAATAACAGTTGATTATATGGAAAAAGTAAATTAATGAATTTGTACAGAAGGAAATAAAGTGCATATGTGAATCAATTCCGAGTCCAGTCTTATAAATGAACTGACATGAACAATGCATTTGGTTATGTGCATAAATATATAATATGAATAATAATCAGAATGTCTGATGAGAGCTAATGGTGAATAAATGTAAGTTCAGCCATTATGAACTATGCTGCTAGTGGACACTTAGGTTGGGATATAAATCTAAGAATAGTAAGATAGTAAAAACTAGTGATTTAAATAGGTGTGAATAAAGTGCATAAGTGAATAAGTAGAATAAAATAGAATAAATAAAATAAATAGAAATATGCACAGAGAGAGTTAAGGTGCATATGTGGATCATTTATGAGTTTGGCCGTTTAGATAAATTGGCATGAGCAATACATTTGGCTATATAAATATATAATGTAATAATATGTAATATAGAATAATAAATGGTATTGAGAATATAAAAGTGTATGATAAGATCTAGTGATATATATAAATAGATATAAATAAATAAAGTGCATATGTGGATAAATATAGTGCATATGGGAATAATTATGGGTTCAGCCATTATGATGGACTATGCTATTAATGAACATATAGGTTTAGACAATATGCTAGTAAAAGCTAGTGAGAATGATAACATGTAAATTCAACCAATGATACAAAGAAGGAGGAGGGTAAAAATATTTGAAGGAGGATAAAAAGTCTTTTATGAAAGGATAAAATTGGGTTAAATTAAATTAAATTTTGGAGGATAAAAAATTCTGGAGGATAAAAAATTCTGGAGGATAAAAAAATTCTTTGGAGGAAATTTTTTTATAAAAATGCGTTAAGTTCAAAGTCTATGTTTAGACCTTTAGGAGCCAGGGTCTCCAGATCAAAGATCCACTTTGCTTCGATTTGATCTAAATTTCTTTCAATGTTTCCGCCTCTCCAATGAACATCCACTTTTTCAATAGGTAGGAATTTCAGTGTTGTGGGATCTCCCCCATGAAACTCTTGATAGTGTTTGGAGAGACTGTGGGTCTGTAGTCCCCTTTTGATATTACGTATGTGTTCTGATATTCTGGTTTTTAAAGATCTTTTTGTTCGTCCTACATATTGCTTGGAGCAAGGACAGGTAATAAGATAGATGACCCCTACTGTGTCACAGCTCATATCGGTGTGTAGATTATATTCTTCTGAGTTGTGTATAGACTTGAATTTGGTAGTTTCTAATTCCAAGAAGGGATTGTTTTTGCATGCTATACACTTGGTACATCTTTTAAAACTTCTAGTTCTAGTTCTGTCTTGAGCAACATGGGAAGATTTGAAAGTTGGTGCTAACATCAGTTGTAGGTTAGGTGCTTTTGTGAAGATAATGCGAGGTTTGGGGTCTAGAATGTCAGTGAGTGTGGAGTCACTCCTGAGTATATTCCAATGTCTGTGTAAAATTCTTTCTATAGTACGAGATTGGTGATTAAATTTAGTTATGAAGGCAGGTTTTAATTGGAGCATATCTTTAGTCTTCTTATTGTTCTTCAGAGTATCTTCTCTTGGGATGGTCAGTGCTTTCTTTCTGGCATCCGTCAGTAACGTGGTGGGATATCCTTTGGTTAGAAACCTCTGTTCCATTTCCTCCATTTGTTCTTTACAGGATTCCATTTTGGAGCAGTTCCTTCTAATTCTCCTAAACTGGTTGTATGGAATATTCTTCAACCAGGTATGTTTATGATGGCTATTAAAAGGAATAAAATTGTTACAGTCCACAGATTTCTTGAAGGTCTTGGTGTGTATTTCGTTGTCTTCAATATGTACATTCAAGTCTAAAAATTCGATCTGTTGTTGTGAGTGATTAAAGGTGAATTCCAGGTGATATGGGTTAGTGTTGAGATAGTTCTTGAATTGTTCCAAGGATTCCAAATCTCCTTTCCAGATGAAGAAGCAGTCGTCTATGTATCTCCGCCATAGGGACAGATTTGCGTCAAAGGGGCAGTTGTTCCATATAAATTCTTCCTCCCACTTGCCCATGAATAGATTTGCATAGCTCGGCGCAAATCGTGTCCCCATGGCGGTGCCCTCATCTGTAGGTAAAATTGTTCATTATACCAAAAATAATTATGAGTGAGGATGAAGGCGATGCATTGAATCAGGAAATCGATTTGGTCGTTCTTTAGATCAGAGTGTACTGCCAGTGAGTATTGTGTAGCCTCACATCCTTGTAGGTGTTCTATAACTGTATACAGTGAAGTGACGTCTGCTGTGACTAAAAACATATCTTCTGTCCAGTTAAAATCTGCTAAAATGTTTAAAATCTGTGTGGAATCCCTTAGATAGGATTTGAGGTGAGGCACTAGATTCTGTAAAAACTGATCAACATATTCAGAGAGATTAGATGTGAGGGAGCCGATTCCGGAGATAATTGGTCTTCCTGGTGGTTTCGTTAATCGCTTATGTATTTTAGGTAAGTGATAGAAGATGGGTATTTTTGGGAATTTAATGAGTAGATATTGATATTCTCTGTCATTGATGATCCCTCTCTCTTTACCTTGATCTAGTATCTCTCTCAGCCTTTCCTTGAATTGTGGGGTGGGATCCTGTTCGAGTTTGGAGTAAGTGGAGGTATCTCCTAACAGCCTTAGATTCTCTGTCACATAATCTTCAGTATTAAGGATGACTAATCCCCCTCCTTTATCTGCCGCTTTGAAGGTTGTATCTTCCAGCTTCATAAGTCGTTTGAGTGAGTTCCTCTCTTTTTTCGTCAAGTTATCTTTTTTGATTTTATTTGTAATCTCTCTTCTAAAATCTTTTTCCACCATCTTCTCAAATACTTTTATTGAGTCAGTTTTCATGTGTTGTGGGTAAAAGGTAGAGGTAGGATGTAATTCTGTATGGATATAGTCTTGCACTGTGTTAGGTTGTATTGGGTCTTTGTCGGCAAAAAATTTCTTAATGGTAATTTTCCGTACAAATTTGTGTAGATCTATACAGGCATTGAAATTCGAACTTTTCGAGGTAGGAGCGAATTTTAAACCTTTTTTTAGGAGTGATATTTCATCTGGATTGAAGACTCTGGTGGATAGGTTAAATATGTTCATCTCCTCCTTTTTAGTTGGACTGGATCCTCCTGTGGTTCTAGCTCTTCTTCTATTTCTCTTATTGGTCTTTTCTTTCTTATGTCTGGAGACCTGAAGTCCTCCATGTTGAATCGCTTGGGGGGGACCCTCCCCCGTTTCTCTAAAAAATCCCGTTTCTCTAAAAAATCGTTGTTGCCTTTATGTGTAGTTGGAACTGAAGGTAAGGTCTCACTGTCCTTGATTTCTGTAGTAGACTGAATCTCCCCATGATCTGATGGTTGAGTTCTTGAGTTTGGAGTGTTTGAGTGTCGGTGGTCTTGTGATCTCCAGTTTTTCTTCTGATATTGATAGGTGTCCTGTTCAAAGTGTGGTTTATACCTTCCTTGATTTGTGTATCTCATCTGGTGATAGGGTTGATGTTGCCTGTAATTCGTATTTTCATATCTTCTATTGTAAGTTGATCTTCCCTGTGTCTGATTAGTTCTGTAATCATATGTGGGAGTTCTTTGGGAGACTAAAGCCTCCTTGTAAGTCGTGTGTCGTTGTGGTTTGTAGTCCATTTCGTATTCTTTACGGGAATTGGGTCTTGATCTTATATCCTTTTTCCAATTTCTTTGTGTTTGAGTCTTGTAATCAGCTTGATCTAAGTCTTTGACTCTTCTTTCGATCTGGTCTAGGAGCTCAACAAATTCTCCATTCTCCACCATTGGGCGGATGGAGCTTTTCAATTCAGTAATTTCTAGATCTAGTTGAGTGAGATCCTTCTTTTTTTCATTAATGAGAAATACCATCAATAATAGGGATCCCTTATCCAGGAGTTGGTCCCATTTTTTCAATAATGTCAAATCATGACGTTTGTAAGTTGATTTCTTGTATAGTCTCAGACCTCTTGGAACTATATTGTTGTTTACATAAAAATCCAAGGTCGCTACATCCCACCACACTTGCACTTCCCTCTCCATTGTTTTGCCAAGTTTATAGATGAGGGATCTGATATCCATTTTTTGATTAGGGGGCAGTGTTGAATTTTCACTGGTAGTTTGATTCTCTTCATTTAGGGTCCAGGTACCCATAAATGTCTTCCTATCCATTCTTATAGTGTCAATATTTCTGCTCAAAGCCATAGTCGTCCTCTAAAAACCTCAGTTGGTGAAATTTAATAGGATAAAAGTAGGTTGGTCTGGTATGCCTAAAGCAACACTCAGGGATGAGGGAGTCTGACTTGAAATGGAGTGCTCAGAACTGGGTGTAGGCAGAAATTTCACCAAAAATTGTCCCAAAATGTAGAAAGACAATTATATCATTGTGGATGCAATGAAATAGGTGAACCCAGGAGCTAATCCCACTTAATCAGTTTTTACAGAATCTAGTGCCTCACCTCAAATCCTATCTAAGGGATTCCACACAGATTTTAAACATTTTAGCAGATTTTAACTGGACAGAAGATATGTTTTTAGTCACAGCAGACGTCACTTCACTGTATACAGTTATAGAACACCTACAAGGATGTGAGGCTACACAATACTCACTGGCAGTACACTCTGATCTAAAGAACGACCAAATCGATTTCCTGATTCAATGCATCGCCTTCATCCTCACTCATAATTATTTTTGGTATAATGAACAATTTTACCTACAGATGGAGGGCACCGCCATGGGGACACGATTTGCGCCGAGCTACGCGAATCTATTCATGGGCAAGTGGGAGGAAGAATTTATATGGAACAACTGCCCCTTTGACGCAAATCTGTCCCTATGGCGGAGATACATAGATGACTGCTTCTTCATCTGGAAAGGAGATTTGGAATCCTTGGAACAATTCAAGAACTATCTCAACACTAACCCATATCACCTGGAATTCACCTTTAATCACTCACAACAACAGATCGAATTTTTAGACTTGAATGTACATATTGAAGACAACGAAATACACACCAAGACCTTCAAGAAATCTGTGGACTGTAACAATTTTATTCCTTTTAATAGCCATCATAAACATACCTGGTTGAAGAATATTCCATACAACCAGTTTAGGAGAATTAGAAGGAACTGCTCCAAAATGGAATCCTGTAAAGAACAAATGGAGGAAATGGAACAGAGGTTTCTAACCAAAGGATATCCCACCACGTTACTGACGGATGCCAGAAAGAAAGCACTGACCATTCCAAGAGAAGATACTCTGAAGAACAATAAGAAGACTAAAGATATGCTCCAATTAAAACCTGCCTTCATAACTAAATTTAATCACCAATCTCGTACTATAGAAAGAATTTTACACAGACATTGGAATATACTCAGGAGTGACTCCACACTCACTGACATTCTAGACCCCAAACCTCGCATTATCTTCACAAAAGCACCTAACCTACAACTGATGTTAGCACCAACTCTCAAATCTTCCCATGTTGCTCAAGACAGAACTAGAACTAGAAGTTTTAAAAGATGTACCAAGTGTATAGCATGCAAAAACAATCCCTTCTTGGAATTAGAAACTACCAAATTCAAGTCTATACACAACTCAGAAGAATATAATCTACACACCGATATGAGCTGTGACACAGTAGGGGTCATCTATCTTATTACCTGTCCTTGCTCCAAGCAATATGTAGGACGAACAAAAAGATCTTTAAAAACCAGAATATCAGAACACATACGTAATATCAAAAGGGGACTACAGACCCACAGTCTCTCCAAACACTATCAAGAGTTTCATGGGGGAGATCCCACAACACTGAAATTCCTACCTATTGAAAAAGTGGATGTTCATTGGAGAGGCGGAAACATTGAAAGAAATTTAGATCAAATCGAAGCAAAGTGGATCTTTGATCTGGAGACCCTGGCTCCTAAAGGTCTAAACATAGACTTTGAACTTAACGCATTTTTATAAAAAAATTTCCTCCAAAGAATTTTTTTATCCTCCAGAATTTTTTATCCTCCAGAATTTTTTATCCTCCAAAATTTAATTTAATTTAACCCAATTTTATCCTTTCATAAAAGACTTTTTATCCTCCTTCAAATATTTTTACCCTCCTCCTTCTTTGTATCATTGGTTGAATTTACATGTTATCATTCTCACTAGCTTTTACTAGCATATTGTCTAAACCTATATGTTCATTAATAGCATAGTCCATCATAATGGCTGAACCCATAATTATTCCCATATGCACTATATTTATCCACATATGCACTTTATTTATTTATATCTATTTATATATATCACTAGATCTTATCATACACTTTTATATTCTCAATACCATTTATTATTCTATATTACATATTATTACATTATATATTTATATAGCCAAATGTATTGCTCATGCCAATTTATCTAAACGGCCAAACTCATAAATGATCCACATATGCACCTTAACTCTCTCTGTGCATATTTCTATTTATTTTATTTATTCTATTTTATTCTACTTATTCACTTATGCACTTTATTCACACCTATTTAAATCACTAGTTTTTACTATCTTACTATTCTTAGATTTATATCCCAACCTAAGTGTCCACTAGCAGCATAGTTCATAATGGCTGAACTTACATTTATTCACCATTAGCTCTCATCAGACATTCTGATTATTATTCATATTATATATTTATGCACATAACCAAATGCATTGTTCATGTCAGTTCATTTATAAGACTGGACTCGGAATTGATTCACATATGCACTTTATTTCCTTCTGTACAAATTCATTAATTTACTTTTTCCATATAATCAACTGTTATTTTTTTTTTTTTTCTATATATTCCTTAATCAAACGGTATTTAAAATATATTAAAATATATTTTATGTGTTTTATGGATTATATGTATTCTGATTTAATTCAATTAATTAATCTAATTCATTTTTTACATATTTTATTTTCCTATAAGTATTATAGTATTATAGTCATGTACTAAATGTGTGGTTTTCTCATGTGTAATCTCATACTTTATATACATTTTATATAACAATATATACTTTATCTATAGTTCAGACATTTCCCACAGATATCATTTAAGGTTCTAAATGTCTTAGATCTTCTTGTTTGTGAATGCTTTACATTTTTTGTGTTCACCTTATATTATATACATATTTTCTTTGAAGCAATTATCACACCAAAGCAACTAATTGTAACTGATTGGGACTGTATATAAACTATGCCATATCGAAGAACTGTCATCTTGTCTCTGAGGAAGTGGGGCTGACACCCACGAAACGCGTAAGACAGAAATCGAGCGGGGTACGGACGCAGAATATACACAGCCGGCTATTGTGCTCTCTTCCATCGAGCACAGAGCACTCCGAGATCTGAGGACCGACCGACCGGCTTGCAGCGTGCATCACCCAGAGTGAGGTCTGGGACGCACGCCAACCTCACAAGCAGCCGGCAGCAAATGATACATCTTTTAGCAACATCGTATCCACAGCCATCCTGATCGGTCCTAAGGATTTTTTCTGAAATACCAACACAGACTTGCTGGTAATATTCTTGCAAACCGTCCCCAATTGATATTTTTATATATATTTTTATATTTTTCGATATATATATTTTTAATTCCTCGTTATCATTCTGTATAAGCATTTATGGTTTGACACAGTTATTATTATTATTATTATTTTTCCTTCTAATAAATTCTATATCAATTTTAACCTATTGGATTCCAGTAATTAATTTTCCATATAGAATACAGTCACCCATATACTTTGAAGTTTTATCTTCATGAGCATATTGTTTTTGACATATACAGATTTAAAGGGATATACACCAGATATATGCTTTATGTTGCACTAATTTCACACTAATATAGGGAACAGTTCCTTATACTGTTTCTTTGTGTACAAAGACTTTCTTTCTTTTACACTAAATATAAGCAATTGGTGTGTTATAACCCTATCCTGTTTTTTAACAGATTTAAAGGTATACACACCATATATATAACAGTTGCTTGGTATTCACACTGCATATCCATACTGGTGACTCAAGCCTTTTTAAGTGGAATTAGCTCCTGGGTTCACCTATTTCATTGCATCCACAATGATATAATTGTCTTTCTACATTTTGGGACAGATTTTTGGTGAAATTTCTGCCTACACCCAGTTCTGAGCACTCCATTTCAAGTCAGACTCCCTCATCCCTGAGTGTTGCTTTAGGCATACCAGACCAACCTACTTTTATCGATTACTTGTGTTCCGCTGACCTGAAAAGGCAGAAATTAAAAGAATCAGAAAAAGTCTCTTTGCCAGACGAACAGGATCACAAGTTATTTGTGGCTCTCAGTGTGGTTACTATGTGCTGGATTGTCTGCGAGGAATCTCTGGTCCTGTCTGGTGTGGTAGACTCTGCTTCTATTGATCTGGTGCAGATTGCCTGTTCCTGTGCTGCTAGTATTAGTGTCTCAGTGCTGTCTTTCAGTCCGGATATATTTATTATATACATATACAGGATATATGTGTGTATAAGCATACTAATACCAATAGTCTATAGTGCTTTCACTTGACATACCACTAACTGAAATGAATAAGGGTGAAGGAATTCATACCACAAAAACCGATACAGTAACCATATGCTGTCGCTGTGCTTTGGACATTAAAAACTGGAGCCATGAAAGGGTTAAATATTGAAGAAAGAATAAAAAGATAGACCTGAGTGTAACCTCCCCAGTGTTCCCCATTAATAATCATATAAAGTGTCCAATCTGTATTCTCTTTATCCCCCATCCTGGACTACTGGGGATTTGGTTAACATGATAAAAAAAAATAATATGTAGAACTGGAATCTTATCCAGAAAAAGTATGTGAACGAGGGATATGGATTTCTGCACAATTTGGTCATAAAATGTGATTTTCTTATTTTTTTTTAATTAAGTTTTTTAATAGATTATAAAAAGACAAAACATAACACATAACCGAGCAAGATGCCACAAAAAAAGGCATTCTAACCCAGGAACAACATACAATTACATACAAACAACTACTGAGACAAAGAGTGTCAAATTACAATATCTTAAGTTCAGTAATAGCAGAAAATAAGCATAACCGCATCTACATGAAAAGACAAAGATGTGCTATAGCTTACAAACAAGACACACAGAATTGGTCTCACAAAGGATAATAAAGAGGAGAGTCAAATAACCCATAAACTAATTACTTTAGTATCAACTAGAGCAGGGATGTCGAACATGCGGCCCCCCAGATGTTGCTGAACTACACCTCCCATGATTCTTTCAATGAAACAGATAGCCAGGGAATCATGGGAGTTGTAGTTCAGCAACATCTGGGGGGCCGCATGTTCGACATCCCTGAACTAGAGGATCAGAGAGTCCATTAGAGTCTATCCTGATCTTGCTTAGATTTGGCAAAATTGTAACACGTTTTTCCCTAATTCCAGCCCTTTACCAGCCTCTAATGTCTTCAATAAATTTCGAATAGAACACACAAAATAGAATTTAGAATAGAACACACAAAATAGATCACACATAAAATGTGATCTGATCATCATCTAAGTCACAACAATAGACATTCACAGTCTGCTTAAACTAATAACACACAAAGAATGAAATGTTGTCATGTTTTTATTGAACACACCATGTAAACATTCACAGTGCAGGTGGAAAAAGTATGTGAACCCCTAGAGTAATGACATCTCCAAGAGCTAATTGGAGTGAGATGTCAGCCAACTGCAGTCCAATCAATGAGATGAGATTGGAGGTGTTGGTTACAGCTGCCCTGCCCTATAAAAAACACACACCAGTTCTGGGTTTGCTATTCACAAGAAGCATGATGCCTCGCACAAAAGACCTACGATTAAGAATTGCTGACTTGCATAAAGCTGGAAAGGGTTATAAAAGAATCTCCAAAAGCCTTGCTGTTCATCAGTCCACGGTAAGACAAATTGTCTATAAATGGAGAAAGTTCAGCACTGATGCTACTTTCCCTAGGAGTGGCCGTCCTGTAAAGATGACTGCAAGAGGATAGCGCAGACTGCTCAATGAGGTGAAGAAGAATCCTAGAGTTTCAGCTAAAGACTTACAAAAGTCACTGGCAAATCCTAACATCCCTGTTAGCGAATCTACAATACGTAACACTAAACAAGAATGGATTTCATGGGAGGATACCACAGAGGAAGACACTGCAAACAAAACATTGCTGCATGTTTACAGTTTGCACAAGAGCACCTGGATGTTCCACAGCAGTACTGGCAAAATATTCTGTGGACAGATGAAACCAAAGTTGAGTTGTTTGGAAGAAACACACAACACTATGTGTGGCAAAAAGAGGCACAGCACAACAACATCAAAACCTCATCCCAACTGTGAAGGATGGTGGTGGGGGCATCATGGTTTGGGGCTGCTTTGCTGCGTCAGGGCCTGGATGGATTGCTATCATCGAAGGAAAAATGAATTCCCAAGTTTATCAAGACATTTTGCAGAAGAACTTAAGGCCATCTGTCTACCAGCTGAAGCTCAACAGAAGATGGGTGTTGCAACAAGACAATGACCCAAAGCATAGAAGTAAATCAACAACAGAATGGCTTAAACAGAAGATAATACGCCTTCTGAAGTGGCCCAGTCAGAGTCCTGACCTCAACCCGATTGAGATGCTGTGGCATGACCTCAAGAAAGCGATTCACACCAGACATCCCAAGAATATTGCTGAACTGAAACAGTTCTGTAAAGAGTAGTGATGTACCGAACTGTCCGCCGGCGAACAGTTCCCGGCGAACTTAGCGTGTTCGCGTTCGCCGTGGCGGGTGGACACATGCGCAGTTCGATCCGCCCCCTATTCGTCATCATTGGGCAAACTTTGACCCTGTGCCTCTCGGTCAGCAGACACATTCCAGCCAATCAGCAGCACTCCCTCCCTTCCACACCCTCCAACCTCCCTCCCAGCATCCATTTTCGATTCATTCGGAAGATGCATGCTTAGTGAGAGGAGGGAAAGTTTAGCTGCTGCTGATTAGATAGGGAAATTGATAGCTAGGCTAGGGTATTCAGTGTCCACTACAATCCTGAAGGACTCATCTGATCTCTGCTGTAAGGACAGCACCCCAAAAAGCCCTTTTTAGGGCTATAACATCAGGCTGCTTTTTTTTTTTTTTTTTTTTCCTGTGTAATGTAATTGCAGGTGCCTGCCTGCCAGCTTCTGTGTGAGGTTCACATTGGATACTGTGCCTATTTGCCCAGTGCCACCACTCATATCTGTTTTAACAATAGGTTAAGCTTTACATTTAAAATAAATATTTTTTTTTCACTGTAATAGAAGAGCAGTTGCCTGCCTGCCAGCTTCTGTGTGAGGTTGGATGCCTTGCCCATTTGCACAGTCAGTGCCACCACTCATATCTGTTTTAACAATTGGTTAAGCTTTAGATTTAAAATAAATAAAAAAAATTCACTGTAATAGAAGAGCAGTTGCCTGCCTGCCAGCTTCTGTGTGAGGTTCACATTGGATACTGTGCCCACTAGCCCAGTGCCACCACTCATATCTGTTTTAACAATTGGTTAAGCTTTAGATTTAAAATAAATATTTTTTTTTCACTGTAATAGAAGAGCAGTTAGTTGTCTGCAAGCGTCTGGGTGTCAGGCCTACTTCAGCGTGTGCTCTGCAGACCTGTGCCAGCGTGCTTTGACAGTTGCCAATCATATCTGGTGTCTCTTTAGCGTGCTTTTACAAAGAATAAAGGTTTCCAGTGTAAGCTAATAGCAGACAGTCAGTGTCCTTCAAGCGGCTCTGTCAGGCCTTCCTTCAGCGTGTGCCCTGCACAACCCTGCCAGCGTGCTTTGACAGTTGCCACTCATATCTTGTGTCTCTATAGCGTGCTTTTACAACCAAAATTTTGTTTCCACTGTAATAGAAGAGCAGTTGCCTGCCTGCCAGCTTCTGTGTGAGGTTCACATTGGATACTGTGCCCACTAGCCCAGTGCCACCACTCATATCTGTTTTAACAATTGGTTAAGCTTTAGATTTAAAATAAATATTTTTTTTCACTGTAATAGAAGAGCAGTTAGTTGTCTGCAAGCGTCTGTGTTTCAGGCCTACTTCAGCGTGTGCTCTGCAGACCTGTGCCAGCGTGCTTTGACAGTTGCCACTCATATCTTGTGTCTCTATAGCGTGCTTTTACAACCAAAATTTTGTTTCCACTGTAATAGAAGAGCAGTTGCCTGCCTGCCAGCTTCTGTGTGAGGTTCACATTGGATACTGTGCCCACTAGCCCAGTGCCACCACTCATATCTGTTTTAACAATAGCTTAAGCTTTAGATTTTAAAGAAATCATTTTTTTTCACTGTAATAGAAGATCAGTTAGTTGTCTGCAAGCGTCTGGGTGTCAGGCCTACTTCAGCGTGTGCTCTGTAGACCTGTTCCAGCGTGCTTTGACAGTTGCCAATCATATTTGGTGTCTCTATAGCGTGCTTTTAAAACCAAAATTTGTTTTTCACTGTTATAGATTGAATAGCAGTTACTTGTCTTCAAGCGGGTGTCTCAGGCCTACAGTGTGTGCTCTGCAGAACTGTTCCAGTGCACATTGCCAATCATATCTGGTGTCTCTACAGCGTGCTTTTAAAACCAAAATTTGTTTTTCACTGTTATAGATTGAATAGCAGTTAATTGTCTTCAAGCGGGTGTCTCAGGCCTACAGTGTGTGCTCTGCAGAACTGTTCCAGTGCACATTGCCAATCATATCTGGTGCCTCTATAGCGTGCTTTTAAAACCAAAATTTGTTTTTCACTGTTATAGATTGAATAGCAGTTACTTGTCTTCAAGCGGGTGTCTCAGGCCTACAGTGTGTGCTCTGCAGAACTGTTCCAGTGCACATTGCCAATCATATCTGGTGTCTCCATAGCGTGCTTTTAAAACCAAAATTAGTTTTTCACTGTTATAGATTGAATAGCAGTTACTTGTCTTCAAGCGGGTGTCTCAGGCCTACAGTGTGTGCTCTGCAGAACTGTTCCAGTGCACATTGCCAATCATATCTGGTGTCTCTATAGCGTGCTTTTAAAACCAAAATTTGTTTTTCACTGTTATAGATTGAATAGCATTTACTTGTCTTCAAGCGGGTGTCTCAGGCCTACAGTGTGTGCTCTGCAGAACTGTTCCAGTGCACATTGCCAATCATATCTGGTGTCTCTATAGCGTGCTTTTAAAACCAAAATTTGTTTTTCACTGTTATAGATTGAATAGCAGTTACTTGTCTTCAAGCGGCTCTGTCAGTCCTTCCTTCAGCGTGTGCTCTGCAGAACTGTTCCAGTGCACATTGCCAATCATATCTGGTCTCACAGTAGCTTGCACGCATAGTACCACTAATCCCCTAAAAAATGACAGGCAGAGGCAGGCCACCCCGCAGGGGCCGTCGTGGTCGTGGTGCTGTGATTCCCTTTTGCCCTAGAATAATGCCCAGTTTTCAGAAGCCACGTACCCTGAACTTGAAAAGTTCTGAGGACTTAGTTTACTGGCTAACACAGGACACCCAATCTTGTACAGTCTCCGCTCGGAACCTTGACGCACCATCCTCCTCCAGCTTAGCTTCAGGCACCTCTCAAGATAGCACTCACCCGCCTGCCGCCACCACCAAAACTAGCACCACAGCCGCTTTACTTGGTATGTCAGAGGAGTTATTCACACACCCGTTTGAAGAAATGAGTGATGCGCAACCATTATTGCTAGAGGATGTAGATAACAGGGATATGTATATACGGGATATACGGTGTGATGATGATGATGTTGTACCCGCTGCTGCTTCCTTTTCTGAGTTGTCAGATACAAGCGAAGCGGTTGATGATGACGATGCGTCCATGGATGTCACGTGGGTGCCCGCTCGGCAAGCTGAAGAACAGGGCAACAGTTCAGATGGGGAGACAGAGAGGAGGAGGAGGAGACGAGTTGGAAGCGGGGGGGGTCGTCGCAAGGAGCTAGTGTCACAGTCAGACAGCATGCATCGGCACCCGGGGTCAGCCCGACAGCACGCCAATCAACGCATGCTGCGTCCACCACCAGAATGCCGTCATTGCAGAGCTCAGCAGTGTGGCATTTTTTTTGTGTGTCTGCCTCTGACAACAGCGATGCCATTTGCAACCTGTGCCAAAGGAAACTGAGTCGTGGGAGGTCCAACACCCACCTAGGTACAACTGCTTTGCGTAGGCACATGATCTCACATCACAAACGCCTATGGGATCAACACATGAGTACAAGCAGCACGCCTACTCTAAGCCGCCATCCTCCTCCTGGTCCAGCATCTTCAGCCACGTCAACCACTGCTGTCCTTCTTGCCCCCTCTCAATCATCCGCCACTCCGTCTCCCGCCTTGAGCAGTTCCCGCTCATCTGCCCACAGTCATGTGTTTCTGTCAATGACATGTTTGAGCGTAAGAAGCCAATGTCACCAAGTCACCCCCTTGCCCAGCGTCTGACAGCTGGCTTGTCCGAACTATTAGCCCGCCAGCTTTTACCATACAATCTGGTTGAGTCTGAGGTGTTCAAAAAATTTGTAGCTATTGGGACACCGCAGTGGAAGGTACCCGGCCGGAATTTCTTTGCACAAAAGGCAATCCCCAACTTGTACTCGATTGTGCAAAAGGAAGTCATGGCATGTCTGGCACACAGTGTTGGGGCAAGGGTCCATCTGACCACTGATACCTGGTCTGCAAAGCATGGTCAGGGCAGGTATATCACCTACACTGCGCATTGGGTAAACCTGCTGACGGCTGACAAGCAAGGAATGCGTGGCATTGCAGAGGAGTTGGTGACACTGCCACGAATTGCAGGCAGTCCTGCTGCCACCTCCTCTACTCCTCCTACTCCATCCTCTTCCATAACCTCCTCGGCTGAGTCCTCTTGTGCCGCTGCTTCTTGCTCCACATCAACGGCACCCCCCCAGCTCCCCAGGTACTATTCCACATCCCGGATACGGCAGTGTCACGCCGTCTTGGGTTTGACTTGCTTGAAAGCAGAGAGTCACACCGGACAAGCACTCCTGTCCGCCCTGAACGCACAGGTGGAAAAGTGGCTGACTTCGCAGCAACTGGATATCGGCAAAGTGGTGTGTGACAACGGAAAAAATTTGATAGCGGCATTGAAGTTGGGCAAGTTGACACATGTGCCGTGCATGGCACATGTGTGTAATCTGATCGTACAACGCTTTGTGCATAAGTACACAGGCTTACAGGACGTCCTGAAGCAGGCCAGGAAGGTGTGTGGCCATTTCAGGCGTTCCTACACGGCCATGGCTCACTTTGACGATATCCAGCGGCGAAACAACATGCCAGTGAGGCGCTTGATTTGCGACAGCCCTACACGTTGGAATTCAACACTCCTAATGTTCGACCGCCTGCTCCAACAAGAAAAAGCTGTTAATGAATATTTGTATGACCGGGGTGCTAGGACAGCCCCTGGGGAGCTGGGAATTTTTTTGCCACGTTACTGGACGCTCATGCGCAATGCCTGTAGGCTCATGCGTCCTTTTGAGGAGGTGACAAACCTAGTCAGTCGCAGTTGTGTGTGTGCGTGTGTATGGCTGTCTGCCTGTGTGTGTGTGTGTGACAGGGTGAAGATTTCTTGCACATGGGTGTGACAGGGTGAAGATTTCTTGCACAGGGCGCCCAAAGGCCTAAGGCTGGCCCTGCGCATGGGTCAGTGGCTCTGCACCAGACTTCCCTCCAATTGATCAAAGTTAAAGGATTTCAAGTGGACTGATTACAATTACAGGGCCTCTAAAGAGTCCTGTATTGTTATTTGTCGTCACTACCTTCCCGCGTCGGGAGTGGGTCATTTGCGCCCCTGCTGCCTTCCTTGCATGTGGTAGCTGTTTGTCAGGGATTTGTCAATCCATATCTGCCAAGTGACCCTATGTAGGGGTAACAGTCCCTATTCTGCTCTGTGTCAGTGTGTATCATGGTCTCTGTGGACAGGGAACAGTCTCTATTCTGCTCTGTGTCAGTGTGTATCAGGGGTTTTGAGGACAGGTGTCAATCCATATCTTCCAAGTGACCCTATGTATATCTGCTGTCAGTACACAGGAAAAGTTTAAATATTTCTTGTTCTACGTTCTCTGCAACTCCACGCACCGACTCATCCAATACGTGAAGATCTGGGGTTTCTCTGACTCTCCTCAGTAGTGTATCAAACAGAGTCTGCACTGTGGTAACACGGACATCTTCAGGACATAACTCAACTATTTGCAGATAGGCAGTCTGCAGCTTCTCTTTTTCACCTGTTCTCTTCTTTCTCTTATGCGTATTCTTGTCTATATGCAGGTGGTCTCTTGCCTTTCTTTTAACCAATTCGTTCCTTCCATATGGTTTCAAAAGATCTCTGGCATCATTACTTTCAACGCAAATAACGTCATCATAGTTAGTCTCCTCATTATTCACCGGGAAGAGAGTGTTTGCACTGACTACCCACAGCATGCTCTTGCCATTGCCTACTCCACCTTCAACGACAGGGTGCAAGTCCCAAGGAGAAGGATCATTCACTTTATTATCGGTCTTTATTTCACAAGTAGTGCCTGGAACATCCTCATGGGTCACAAGATGTAAATCTGGACTAATGTCAACCCCAGGGTCTGGAAAATCATCAATTTGAAATTTTTCGAATAATCCCAGTGGGCTGACACATTCTTCCTCCTCTGATGGTATTAAAGTTTGCAGAGATTCACTATGGGGTGCTGTCAAGCATTTTGGAGAACAATTAAGCATCTCCATCCCAATACGTTTCAGATGTCCTATCAGCTCTTCCACCCTATGCGATACTATGGGCAGGCTACCCGTGACGTCATTACTCACGGCCCTATTTCACGCGGACACTCTGTGTTAGTGTCTATCATGGTGTCTGTGGACAGGGAACAGTCTCTATTCTGCTCTGTGTCAGTGTGTATCATGGTCTCTGTGGACGGTGAACAGTCTCTATTCTGCTCTGTGTCAGTGTGTATCATGGTCTCTGTGGACAGGGAACAGTCTCTATTCTGCTCTGTGTCAGTGTGTATCAGGGGTTTTGAGGACAGGTGTCAATCCATATCTGCCAAGTGACCCTATGTAGGGGGAACAGTCCCTATTCTGCTCTGTGTCAGTGTGTATCATGGTCTCTGTGGACGGTGAACAGTCTCTATTCTGCTCTGTGTCAGTGTGTATCATGGTCTCTGTGGACAGGGAACAGTCTCTATTCTGCTCTGTGTCAGTGTGTATCAGGGATCATTAGGATAGGTGTCAATCCATATCTGCCAAGTGACCCTATGTAGGGGGAACATTCCCTATTCTGCTCTGTGTCAGTGTGTATCAGGGGTTTTGAGGACAGGTGTCAATCCATATCTGCCAAGTGACCCTATGTAGGGGGAACAGTCCCTATTCTGCTCTGTGTCAGTGTGTATCAGGGGTTTTGAGGACAGGTGTCAATCCATATCTGCCAAGTGACCCTATGTAGGGGTAACAGTCTCTATTCTGCTCTGTGTCAGTGTGTATCAGGGCTGGGCTTTGAGGACAGGTGTCAATGTTAGGTGATTTCTGCCCTTTATGGATTAAAAGCAGACTCTGCATCAACTGTGCAATTTTCCATGGGAGTTTTGCCATGGATCCCCCTCTGGCATGCCACAGTCCAGGTGTTAGTCCCCTTGGAACAACTTTTCCATCATCATTGTGGCCAGAAAGAGTCCCTGTTGTTTTTAAAATTCGCCTGCCCATTGAAGTCAATGGCGGTTCGCGCGGTTTGCCGGTTCGCTAACATTTGCGGAAGTTCGCGTTCGCCGTTTGCGAACCGAAAATTTCGGGTTCGCGACAACACTAATAATATCGTAAAAAAAGATAGATCAGAGCTTTTAGGTTATACAGATAGGAACAAAACTGTTTAAACTGTTTTTAGGGGAGTCTCACATTTTAAATCCATCCTTACAATTTTACTAGAGAACAAAAAACTAAGAACAATTATCATTTTTTTTTCAAACACACAAGGTTTTTATAAATGCAAACATTGCACTATCTGTAAAAACACAGACCCCGCTGTCCAATTTAAAGTCGCACATTTTACTTCTAAAAATACAAAAAAAATTACAAAATAAGATTTTTTCAGTTGTAGTACTAATGTGATTTATTTATTAGAATGTACGTAGGGGGAATGTGGCTGACTGAGCAGCAGCACGGACATATCTGAGGAGCTCCGACTGATTACAGGCATTTTAGCCCAAAAATAAACCGAAAAGCTTTGTAGACACCCAGATCTCACTTACCCCATCAGCTGACAACATGGGGCGTAAGCAGCGGAGATTTCAAATCTCAGCGACCCCGAAACTGCCTGATATCAGGCTCTTTTGAGTGGCCTACTCCAAACAACGCGACCAAGATGGCGCCCGCAGCGCGAGTGGAGGTGAAAGCCTTGGAGAACTCGTATTAGGAGAGTGAGGGGTCTACCTCACCCAAAGAGGCCTGAGTATACCAGGAGTCAGACACAGACAATGACTTTTCCCCGGCAATGAAAGGGGACATAAAGAGTCTCCTACAAGATGTGAGGAGAGTGTGAAAAGCCGACCTCCTAGTGGCACAAACCGAAATGGGGATTATTAAACAGTGGCTGGACGCAGTGGACTTTAAGGAAAAGGTCAGACATAGCACGGTACAGCACACCCAACACCAAGTGAACAGTCTCCACCAACAAGTTCAAATGCTCACTAGGTCAGTCACCTCACTGGAAACCAGACACAGGAGACACAATATACCTCAAAGAGGTATCCCAGAACAGATAGGAGGGGAGGCACTGCTCCCATTCACTCAGAGATTAATGGCATCCCTAGGCCTGAGGGGTGGTTCAGATCGTAAGATGATTACATCCGCGTTCAGAGACACTATAGTGGTGACCACTGATATCGCAGTTCGCACTGCCATCAAGAACAGATCCATCCGCGTTCAGAGACACTATAGTGGTGACCACTGATATCGCAGTTCGCACTGACATCAAGAACAGATCCAGAGAGCAGGTCAAGTTGCTTTTTCAGACATGCCCACAAGTTGTAACCTGTGACATAAGATAATGATATGTGGTATGTCTGGGTAGTCCACAACTAACTACAGAGCAGACACACCACAAAGTCACCTCAGAGAGAATACCCTCAGAGGCACATTACCAACTACCAGCTAACAACATAGAGGCCACTAGGCACAGACTATACAAATACTATGTACTAACCAAAACATCTTACAGTTAATCCCATAACGTTCTAAAATGTTGTCTGTTGATGTCTACATCTAAATGTAGAGGGTAGTAGATAGGCGGCGCCAGTAATAAAGAGCAAAGTAGATATAAATAATAATAATATAGTCTAAGTGATTAAAAGTCCAGTAGTAGAGTTCAAGAATGTATTTTGGAGGACTGTATGTAGAAGCCAGCGAAAATGTAGAATATGGGATAACAGCTCTGAAAGTTTATGACGTTCTTACAACTAATGGTGCAGTATATTCGACAATCAGGTGTTATTCTGGTAAAAGTCCTATAGGATCCTACTCACGTTTTATAGAGCTAATGGACTAGCTCTAGTATGAAGTGCATACATGGGTACAATCCCCACTTAAAGGATACGTGAGGTGATGTCTTGTCTAAGGGAAGGTCATATGAAATAAAAAGGAACAGCAAAAGTGTTCTCTACTTAAAATCCGGAAAGCAGAACATAAAATATAAAGTAGTTACTCACATTTACACGAGCAAGCGGACTGCTCGGCTTGAGTGGTAAAATCCCCACCTAGGATTTTTTGGAGTATTGTCTCACTGGAACAGGATAAAACTTAGAAGCCAGGTAAAATAGGTCAAATAAAATTACAAAAATATATATATTTTTTAAAAGTAAAATGGCAACTCACAGTGAGGAAGTGACCAAAATGCTTATAATAAAATACAATACAGTTTAAAATGTCCACAACGCGTTTCGCTGGCAGGCTTTTTAAACTTTTATCTACTTTGCTCTTTATTACTGGCGCCGCCTATTTAATACCCTCTACCCTATTGCTTTGTCTACCTGTAAGGCCTTTTGAGGGAGCCTTACTACCCTGGTATGCTGCCCAATTATCCATTGTTTTATCTGTACCAATACCTTGAGTGCTGACCCATCTCTACCCTTTTTCTACATCTAAATGTAACCTTATATAATGATAGTTTCTTTTTTGGAATTGGAAATTCCAATAAAATACATATTTTTTTACATATATAGAAAAAACACATATTTAAAAAAAAATAAAAAGATACTTGGCGAACACTGCAGGAACATTAAAAAAGGATATCAAAATCACTCTGTATCCAACCATTTTAAGATACATGACAATAATCCCAAACTGTTAAAATGCATCGGTATGCAAAAGTGTAACATCCATGGAGAGGGGGAAATATAAAAAATACATTAGTTAAATCAGAAATGGAGTGTGTATATAACCTTAAAACTTTAGCCCCTAATGGTCTCAATATACAATTTGATTTATTTCACTTTATTTGACTTATTTTTTATGCCTGTATTTTATTAATCTCATATCTGTTTTTTATATTACACACTGTTTAATGAAAAAATCTTATGTCCATATACTTGCCATCCACTTTTTTCCCTTTTTTAATTTTCAATCTCTAAATAAATACATGTTTTTATGTATTTCCCTATAAGACAATACAAACTTTCCCTCTTCCAATATGACTGCCGTAATTCCGATATGATATACAAATACCTTCCCCTCCTAAAATGACCGCCACAATTCTGCATAACATATCCTCCCCTAAAATGGCAGCCGTAAGCTTACACAGTAAATCCCCCTCCAAGATAGCCGCCACAATTATTATAATGTTTTATAGAAACATTCCTTTTTTTTATTATTTAAGGCTGTCTTTATAAATCGTAAGCTAACCACACTTATCTTGATTCTATTTTTCATTTTTATTTATAATTTTTTATTTTGTAGTAGTAGTCATAACAGTTGCAGAAGAGCAAAAGGCATGGTAAACAGACCATGAACAAATGAGTGAACTTGAGGTTAAACAAGTACTAGTATTCGGTGATAACGGTCATCGGAAAAATGCTATAGTTATGGAAGCGTGGCATTTGGAATATCTGTATGTTAGAGGCATGACAGTTAAACATATGCTATATAAAATGAGGTGTCAACATGTAAAGTGTCGTTACTACTTTCTGCGTTAGATAACATAATCATGTGGAAGTTTTAATATCTCGGGAAGATTTGGTAAGATAGTCCAGCCAAGGTTTCCAGCTGAGGCTGTAGGCTGCATATGAGTGTGTACGATTTGAGTGTATTTCATCCATGGCTCTGTAGGACTCGACCTTGGCGAACCGTTCTCTTATGGTTGGCGGATTGTTGCGTTTCCAATTAATGGGAATGAGGACATATGCTGCAGTGAGGAGGCGATAGAGGAGTCTGCGTTGTAGTCGTGGTGTGTATGTTGGGAGTAAAAAGAAAAGGGCAGTTTTTGGGGAAAATGGGAGCTGTATTTCTGTGATTTGGGTAATGAGTTTGAATATTTTTGTCCAATAAGGGTGTATCAGGCGACATAACCACCAAATGTGTGCTGTGTTCCTTTCTGGGTTGCTGTTATAAAATAATTTGTGTATCCTGGTTGGAGTATAATGCCATCTCGTTACTCTTTTGTAATTGTTTTTGTGGATAGTGGGGTTTATAGAGGTGTGGAATATGTTATCAAAGATTTGCTTGATTTCTGCTTCCATGAATGTGGTATTTAGTTCTTCAGCCCACTGGTCTAGATATCGGGGGTAAGATGGAGTTGTGTCCTTGAGGATAAGTTGATAGAATGTTGAGATTAATTTGGTTTTGACTTTGTGTTGGGTGCATAGTGTTTTGAAATGGGTATGGCTTCTGATCCCTTGTGACAATGTCGCGTGCGATTGCAAGAAGTGCCGTAATTGGGAGTTTTCAAAGTTTTGTAGCACTGAGGGGGTTTGGGTGTGAAAGACCTCTCCTATTGGTTTTATGCCCTGTTTATCCATCACTTTCTCTAGGGGGAGATAGATTTTGTCCTGCGTAGCTGCATTTAAGTGTGAATGGCCCAAGCCTGGGCTGAAGTCTGGGCTGAATTGTGGGTTATGTGTGACCGGGTAGAGTGGGGAGGGATGGAGCGAAAGGCTTGGGAGGATCTTAATCTTATGCCAGTTGTGTAGTGTGGGGATTATTGTTGGGTTTGTAAGAAAGGCAGGTTTGAGAAGGTCGTGGCTTGCTACTTGCCATGGTACTGTGGATATGGGCACCTACAGCATGTCAGAGCGAGCACATGTGCTCTGTATACTTACCTTCCACCTCCCTGCACTTCCGGGTTCAGTGTGAAGTGCAGGGAGACGGATCAGTGCTGATCCTGCCCCCTAGTGAAAAAAAAATAAAGTAAAATTAAAATCCCACCCCCCTTTACCCATTTTAATAAAAAATTAACCCCTTCCCTGCCAATTGATGACTGACTACAGTGATCAATTGGCAGGGATTACATTTTACTATGATCTGATATATTTTTTTTTTTAACCCCTGAGGGTTAATTCTTTTTTTTTTTTTTTTTAACCCTCAGGGGTTAAATTTATTTCATTAATTCATTAAATTCAGTATTTTAAAATTATATATTTAGCTAGCTGGGATGGGTGGAAGTTAGTGGGGAATTGGGGGATTTGGTGTTAGGCTAACCAGGGGTTAACGTTAAAAAACTTTTAAAATAAGCTTTAAAAAGGTTAAAAAACACTTTTAAAAATGTTTTAGTAACGTTTAAGTATACCACCCCCCCTTTACCCAGTCTAAATAAAAATTAACCCCTTCCCTGCCAGTTGATCACTGCCTACAGTGATCAAAATACAGATCACCGTATTATACTGTGATCTCATTTTTTTTAACCCCTGACGATTAACTTTTATTTATTTTTTTAAACCTCAGGGGTTCAATTTATTTAATTAATTAATTTAAATATTTTATAATTATATATTTTGCTAGCTGGGGTGGGTGGGAGTTATGGGAAAATGGGGAATTTATGGTTAGTGCTGCTTACTGCTAGTTAGGGGTTAACGGTAAAAGAAAAGTTTAGAAAAAAATGTAAAAGTGTAAAAAAAGTTAAGATTGTGTAAAATATTTAATAATAAAAAAAAGTTTCAAAACGGGTTTTGTAAAGTAAAAAAAGTTTTACAAAGTAAAAAAAATACATTTAAAAATGCTCATTACAGGCTAGCGGAAAAATGATCCCACGCTAAGGTTCAAAATATGCCTTTTGAATTACCCTGGGATGTCTTCTTTAAGAAATGGTATGCCTTTATGGTGTAATTGGATTATATAGCCTTGTAAAATACTCTAAAATGGGACATGAACACAGCATAAAAATTCAAAGTTTGAAAAAAAAAAATGGAATGGCTGTGTCTCAAATGTGCCCCTCCGATGTCCACATATACCAGGCAAAGGTACATACGGGGGTATTTCTGTACTCAGCTGACATAGCTGAGCAACAAATGAAGTATTATACAGTCGTAGCACACATACGATTTTTAAAATATACTGTGCAAATTCACTTTGTGTGTCAAAAAGGCAAAAAAACGCTTATTACCATTACACTTGGTACAAGCTAGCGGAAAAATTATCCCACGCTAAGGTTCAAAATATGCCTTTTGAAATACCCTGGGATGTGTTCTTTAGGAAATGGTATGCCTTTATGGTGTAGTTGTAATATCTAGCCTGCTCAAGTGCTCCAAAGTGGGACACGGACGCATCAAAACCCTCCATGAAAATTCACACTTAAAAACCTTAACTTGTTACGTCTCTTTTACAGCAGTGTAACTTCACAAAATAGTGTCTAGGTCATACATTGGGCATATTGTTTTACTCAGAAGACTTAGCTGAGCATAATTTGGGGGGTTTGAACTTAGTGGCACATATGAAATGTACAAAATGCCCAGCAAAAATGTAATCCGTATGTAAAAAATGCCCCAAATTATTTTTTTCCCACATACTTTGGCATATATTGGTGAAAAAATGGGGGCATGTTAAGGCACAATATGCACCATATGAGATACCCTGGAGTGTCTACTTTTACAAATGGTAGGCCTTTGTGGGTTTTTTGGGAACAGTCAAACTGTTATAATACCCCAAATGGAAGCATAGGCCACTTAAATCCGCCTCTCAAAATTCTACTGTAAATGTTACATAGTTACATAGTTACATAGCTGAAAAGAGACTTGCGCCCATCAAGTTCAGCCTTCCTCACATATATTTTTTGCTGTTGATCCAAAAGAAGGCAAAAAAACCCAGTTTGAAGCACTTCCAATTTTGCAACAAGCTAGGAAAAAAATTCCTTCTTGACCCCAGAATGGCAGTCAGATTTATCCTTGGATCAGGCAGTTATTACCCTACATTGACAGATTATATCCTTGAATATTCTGTTTTTGCAAGTATGCATCTAGTAGCTGTTTGAACATCTGTATGGACTCTGATAAAACCACTTCTTCAGGCAGAGAATTCCACATCCTGATTGTTCTTACAGTAAAAAAAAACTTTTCCTTTGCCTTAGACGAAATCTTCTTTCTTCTAGTCTAAACGCATGACCTCGTGTCCTATGTAAAGTCTGGTTTGTGAATAGATTTCCACACAATGGTTTGTATCGGCCTCGAATATATTTGTATAATGTTATCATATCCCCTCTCAGGCGACGTTTTTCTAAACTAAATAGGTTTAAATTTGTTAACCTTTCTTCATAGCTGATATGTTCCATTCCTTTTATAAATTTTGTAGCCCGCCTCTGCACTTTTTCTAGTGCCATAATATCCTTCTTTAGAACAGGTGCCCAAAATTGCACAGCATATTCAATGTGTGGTCTTACCAGTGATTTATAAAGAGGCAAAATGATATTCTCGTCCCGAGAATGAATGCCCTTTTTCATGCATGACAATACCCTACTGGCCTTGGCCACTGCTGATTGACATTGCACATTGTTGCATAGTTTGTTGTCTATAACAATTCCCAAGTCCTTTTCGTGTGTTGTTATCCCTAATTCGCTTCCATTAAGGGTATACGTTGCTTGTGTATTCTTTACGCCGAAGTGCATAACTTTGCATTTTTCAACATTAAATTTCATCTGCCATTTGAGTGTTGAAATGGACAGGTCTCCTATATGGCACTATAGCTTCACGAAATAGTGCCAAAACATACAATGGGGGTATCGTTGTACTCAGCAGAAGTAACTGAACACAAAATGAAACTTTGTACAGGAATAACACACACCAACTTTACAAAATACACATGAGAAGTTCTTTGTTATAAGTTTGTGTGCCAAAAACCCCCAAAAACTAAATGTTACTCCAATATTTAGCACAGATTGGCGGTGAAATGGCTACTTAGAAAGTGTCAAGACAGCCTTAGGACAATAGCCTGTGATGTCTAATTTATATAAATATATACTTTTGTGTGGCAATTTTATTTTCTTTTATGGCTATTAATCTTACAAGACAAACATACCAAATTCTAAAATCGCTCCACATTAAAAGTTTATTTTACTCCTTGTGCTTTGTGACCTGTAACTACCAAAATAAACTTAAAATCCCAGACACATTATATATTCTGTAAATTTATTTTTAATTACTTTCTTTAACCTGCACTAACTAGGCACACATTATTATTGCAAAAACTGTACAAAAAAACACATTTCTTTTTTTTTTGGCATTTTTCTGTATTTTTTTAATAATAAATAAGCATTTATATATTTATATTTGTTACTTTAAATTAAAGCCCTTTATGTCCTTTAAAAAACAGTATATAATATGTGTCGGTGCAATAAACGAGAGAGATGCAAATTGCAGTTGAACGCATACAGTAAGAAAATGCAAAAATTGCTTGTGTCATTAAGCGTAAGACAAGCTTCTGAAGCTGTGTCCTTAGGGGGTTAAACGAAGGTTTAGCGCTGCAATCGTATGACAACACAAAGATACAGTAAATGTCAAGCCCTAAATAGAGGCTATCCGCTGTTGCAGTTGTGTTGCAATTTATACTCTATTGGCGTTAGTCAGGCTCTAAGGCTACAGTTTGTAAAAAAAATGATCTGTTGCTATTTGTCTAGCACTATAATCGTGTAACACCACAAAAAATGCTATCCAATGTTGCTTTACATACAAACTGTAGTCCAGGTATATGGTATAAAAATCTTTATGCCTGAGAAAACACCTCTCTGTTTAGTTAGTTATATATCATCCCCAATATGGATAGAGAAAAAGAGAGAGTAAGAAAATTCCTGTGCCTTCAAGGGCACCTGTCCGGTGAAAGAACTAGCTGCCAGTAATAGCGAGAGAAACAATATATCTATCCTTAATGTACAACTGTGCCTTCAGGGGCACCTCGTGGAATGATTGTACTCAATCTTTACATAGTGATAATATTGTAAGTGTAGAATCATGTATTATAGGTATAATAACATAGGACAAAAGCAATTGCCATATAAGGGACGTATTGGTCTGCCCCTAATCAGATTTGGCAGAGGTATACATATTCACGTGAAATAGTTTTAGTATTTAATGTTTCTTTATTATTGGAAAAATTCCTTTTCAATTACACTGTTATATAAACAAACAAAGACAATACCATCTAATATTTCATACAAATATATACAAACAGCTACAGAAGATTACGATGTAATCTAGGTAACCTACATCATATACCTTACCCAGATGGCATCAAAATATAACATAACATAACAAACATTACAATACTTGGGAGCAGGAAGCAGTAGAAATTAGCAAGTTATCTAGAACGATCTTAAACTTAGATATCATATTATTAAAATAATGAGTATATTTTCTATCATTGTTGTAATATAAAACTCAACTCGACTTTCCAATTCGAGTTCTAGTTATTATATGGGAGCTATATCCCATATCCAGATGGATAACGTTAAACAATATTTAAATAAGACAAGAAAAAAGGAAAGCAATCAGATCAAGTGAAACAATCTTTGATTTTGGATAACCAATTATCTAAGTGATGTATGTGCTTTCTGTCATTGTTAGAGAAAGCAACACCTCTTTCCATTTCAAGCTGATATAATAATTGGGTTATAAATTGTCTATTATCAGGTGTATGAGTTTGTTTCCAAGATCTTGCTATTAATATCTTCGCCACTATAAAAGAATGTATAGTTAATATTAGCTGGTCTTTTAGGAGTCTATCCCATCTCAGGTGTAGTAAACCCGTATGTGGATATTTTTTAACTTTAATATTAAAGAACTCTAAAAAAGAGTAGATTGAATCCCATAAGTTCGAAATTTTTGGGCAACTCCACCATACATGTAACATATCCCCTTCATACTTGTGACATCTCCAGCATAGAGACGAATTTGATGTGGATATTTTGGCTAGTCTCGTTGGTACTAAGTACCACCTATGATAAACTTTAAAAAAAGTTTCTATTAAGTTTAGACAATGTATATATTTTCTCAGTACTTTCATAGGTGTACACCAGACCTTATCAGTCAAAACTATGTTGAGATCTTTTTCCCATTGTTTTTTCGCCGTGGGGTAAATGTCTGAATAAACTTGTCTGATCAGATCTGTAGCCAGGGAACATATCGATTTTGTTGTTTCTTTCTCAAAAATCTTATACACTAAGTTATTTAAACCACTATCTCTTTTTAATAGAGATTCATTTATAAATCCTCTAGCTCTAAAATAAGAAAATATCTCTGTGTCAGGTTTAATTTTAATTTAAGATCGTTAAATGGCAGCAGCTTTTTATTTTGAAGGAGATCTTTGACATAAATCTCCCTTTCAGATCTCCATTTAGCGAGATTCATATCGGGGACAGTCCTTTCAATGACTCTTATGTTTACTCCTTCAATTATCTTAGTTGATATCTTGAGTAATTTTTTAATTCGTTGCCATTCTCCGATCAAGTGAGATACAATCATAGAATTAGTTTGCATTAAATGTGTATTATAATTAGTTCTATCGTCCCAAATCATAAGCGAAAGGTCTTTCTCATTTATCCTTATTGATTCTATCTGATACCATGGTTGTTTTCTTGAATCAGAGCTCTGAAACTTGTGTATATGGGAAATTATATTAGCAACATATATGTCTTTTATGAGTGGGAAGGCCATTCCTCCTTGATTCATTTTTTTTGTTAAAATTTGAGATTTTATCCTTGGTGTTTTGCCTTTCCAAATAAAATTAGAAAAAGAATGTTGGAGCATGTCCAACCATGGTTTAGGAACTTTCAGTGGGATCATGTTGAACAAATAAGTCCATTTGGGAATAACATATGCTTTTACTGTGTTAACTCTTCCCCACCATGAAATTTCTAAGGGGTGCCAATCCCTTAGAATCATATTAGTGTGTTTAAGTAGTTTTAGAAAATTAATTTCTAATATATTCTGAGGATTCGCCGTAACCACAATTCCCAAGTATTGAAATTCTTTTTTAGTCCAATGAAAATTATATTTCTCTTGGAGAGAGGCTAAAACACGAAAATTTATATTGATTGTTAAAGCTATTGTTTTATGGAGGTTTATCTTATAGTTGGACACGTCCTCATATTTCTTAATCTCTTTCATTAAATTAAAAAGAGAAATCTTCGGGTCTGTTTTTGAGATCAATACATCATCTGCGTATAGGCATATCTTAGCTTCTACGTCTTCAATTATCACGCCTCTTATTCCATGATTTTCTCTGATAGATATAGCTAGCGGTTCGATTGAGAGAACGTATAACAGGGGTGACAATGGACATCCCTGTCTTGTTCCATTGTTGATATCGAACCATTCTGAGCATATATCATATCCTATTATTCTCGCAGATGGACCTTTATATAAAGCCTTGATCGCCAATGCGATCCATCCCTCAAAACCAAATGCACTCAAAACACCATTCATGTATCCCCATCCGACCCTGTCGAAAGCCTTTTCTGCATCAATCGACAGGGTCAGAAGGGGCGTGCCCGTTAAATGAGCATATTCAAATAAATCAATAATTCTGCGAGAATTATCACTCGCATGACGACCTCTAACAAACCCTATTTGATCTATGTGTATTCATTCAGGGAGTATTAAATTGATTCTATTGGCTAGTATTGCTGCATACAATTTAATATCTATGTTTATTAGAGAGATAGGCCTGTAGTTTGTTATTTCTGTTGGTGCTTTATTAGGTTTCAAAATAGGTTTTACATTGGCTCTCAATAATTCCTGAGTTATTTTACCAGAAAAGGCCATCTCATTAAACGTTGCAGTCATGTTGGAAACTATAGTTTTTTTAAATAATTTGAAAAATAGATTTGAGAATCCATCCGGACCCGGAGCTTTTGATGATTGTAAATTATTTGTAGCTTCTTCTACTTCTAACTGTGTTATTGTTTGATTTAATTCTTCTTTTTGAGTCAAAGTGATTTTAGGAATTTTTATTTTATTTAAATAGTTTTCTATTGCCTGCTCTGTAGGTGTATGTTGAAGGTTATATAATTTTTCATAATATTTCTTAAATGAGTCGCCTATATCTTCTGGGGACAACAGAACTTTTCCATCGTCGATAATTTTATATATCTTATTTTCCATTTTGTTTTTTTTAAGTCGATCAGTCAGTAATTTGTTTATTCTATTGCTTCGATAATAAAATTTAGTTTTAAGTCGTTTCAAATTAAATTCTATTCTTTCAAGAATCTTTTGATTTATCATATTTTTATATTTTTTTATCTGATTAATTGTATCTTGTGAAGATTTTTTATTATTTTGGGCTTGTAATTTATTTAGTTGTAAATAAAGTTCAGATATTAGCGCCCCCCTCCTTTTTTTTTCATAGCTCGCGAGCTTTATAAAATATCCTCTAGTGACAGCTTTATATGTGCACCATACATTTTGATTAGATGTTGTTTCAGGGAGATTTTCCTTAAAAAACAATTCTGAAAGATTCTTTATATATTCAATATTTCGTTTTTTTGCTAATAGAAAATCATTCAGTTTCCATTGCAAAAAAATCTTTCTTCCTATTTTCTTTAAATTCTAATATAAGAAGATCATGATCTGACCATGTATTAATTTCAATTTTGATTGTTTTTAATCGCTTTAAAAGATCCAAATCTCCCCAACACATATCTATCCTTGCTGAAGTTTTATGTGCCGATGAAGTATGGGTATAATTACATTCATTGGGATGGAAAATTCTCCATAAATCAAAAATATCATTTTTTTTTGCCAAATTGTTTAAGCAAGCTGCTTGGTTAGCTAGGTTTCCATCTATACGTTGACCAAGTTTTACTTGCTTATCTAATTTAGGGTCTGATACACAGTTGAAATCACCAGCTATCAATAATATTCCTTTACGAATTGTTTCTACTCTTATTATTTTCGATAAATATCTAATTGGGGCTTTATTTGGTAAATAGATATTAAGTAAAGTATATTGAATCTCGTTTATCTTTCCTATCCATATAATAAATCTCCCTTCTATATCACTTTCAGAATAGTCACATGAATAATTAATCAGATTGGAGAACAGTATTGCAACCCCTTTTTTTTTTTTTATTTGATCCAAAGCTTCCGCAATAATTTTAAACTTTTTATAGTTCCAATAATGATTATCTTGTTTTTTCCAATGGGTTTCTTGGATAAAAGAGATTTGAGCTTTTTCCTTTAATAGGGTATTATATAAATAAGCTCTTTTATTTGGAGAGTTGAGTCCCTGGACATTAATTGATATCAGTTTTAGCATTTTTATTAGTTAATTTCTAGCCGATCCCCTGTAAATTAGCAAATTTCACTGACCCTTCCATTTTCAGCCAAGTATATATACACATACATTTAAAAACAAACAACGAATAACTCAAGATGCTAAAAAGCATCATACCTGTATAGATACTGCCTATTATACAGCACCTATATATTGGAATACAACAAGATTCCAACATCAAAGTATCATGAAGATACCCACAGGGAGGGAGTCCTTATTGGAGATGATAATGGACGATATATAGAGCTAGGTAGAAGAGGTGTAAACTTGACTTAAAATAAATACTTTCATACACTATATTTTGTTATCATGCAAAATTTCCAATAGTATAGCCCATTAGCTTCCAATACCTTATTACTTCAAAACGTTTTTAAATTTTTATCTTACAGTGCATAAATTCTGTGCTATAATACTTTAACATATCTTGATGTCTGGTGCCCTTTTCTTAAACTTACAGTGCATGATATCTCATATTATATCACACAAAACAAAAAAAACAAACAAAAAAAATGGATAATTCCTCTTTTCATACATATTTTCTAGAGATGTCTTACATTGATTTCCTGTGCATAATTTCGCGTGATATATTACACTATGTTCCCGTGCTCAATTTCTCATATGTATTGCATTAGCTACTCATCCTATATTACATACACTTATAGTGCTTAATTTCTCGTGCTATATTCCACTAATTTACAGTGGTTAATTTACAGTGCTTAATTACAGTGCATAGTTCTTGTGTTGTAATATGTTATATCTTATGTTATTACGTTCAACTGTAGTATGTGCTTACTGTGGGGGTTCCGCTTAATTATTTTCAAACAAATTATAATTGAAGTAATTAATAATTAATAATAAATTACACTAAGTCTAGTAGGCCTATAAAAACTATGGTATATGCTTTCCCTTTTAGTGTCCTTCCAAGACTATCTTGTTAATATATTATGGCGTTTGATAATCCTTGTGGAGTAGTGAACTATTTGTAGTAAATGGCTGATGTTCTAATTTTGCAGTCTCTTATTTTGTTTCCCCCTTTTTTCTTCTCTCCTTTTTCTATTTTCTTTTTCCCCTCTCTCTCCTTGCCCTTTTTCTTTTCATTTCCGCTATGTATCTTCTTCCTTTCTTTTTTTTCCTTTTCCTTTTCCTTTTCATTCCTGGTCTTGTCTTTCACTTTAGTTTTCTATATGTTGTAACAGCCATTCATTGGCTTTCTCAAATGTTGTGAATGAGATCCATTCATTGTGGTAATATATTTGTAGGGAAGCAGGATGTCGCCATGTAAACCTCAGATTGTGTTTTATTAACGTTTGAAATATTGGTGAAAAATTTCTTCTTTTAGCTCTTGTATAATAAGAAATATCAGGAACAACGAATATCTCTTTAAATTTATCTTCTGTTGATCTGTTCTTTTTTAAAGCAGACAAAATTTGGTTTTTCGGATCATATGAATGAAACGCCACTATTACGTGAAATAGTTTTATAACACATTATATTGTATTATATTCAGCTCTTGTATAGTCTTATAACCGGATTCTACATTTACTAAAATATCAGATTGCACATCATGTTGGCAATATGAAGGATTAAGTTGGTGTGAATTAGTAAGTAATGTGTATATACAAGCATGTACATTCAAATTAAGTCCAAGAATACTACAAATGACGTGACAGATGTATTGTCTTACTGCCATTTAAGGATATGTCATAATCATACATATCTATAGATAAACTATTATTCTATAAATCCATCGTATAGGTACCGTATATACTCGAGTATAAGCCGAGTTTTTTAGCACATTTTTTGTGCTAAAAAACCCCAACTCGGCTTATACTCGAGTCAATAATCTGTATTATGGCAATTTGCATTGCCATAATACAGACTGGGGGAGAGGGGGGCTGGCAGAGCTGTAACTTACCTTTCCTGCAGCTCCTGTCAGCTTCCTCCTCCTCCGCGCCGTCCGTTCAGCACCTCGGTCAGCTCCCAGTGTAAGTCTCGCGAGAGCCGCGGCTCTCGCGAGACTTACAGTGGGAGCTGACAGAGGGAGCTGAACGGACGGCGCGGAGGAGGAGGAAGCTGACAGGAGCTGCAGGAAAGGTAAGTTACAGCTCTGCCAGCCCCCCTCTCCCCCCCACTGAACTACCAATGCTGGACCACCAGGGAGTGAGAGCCCCCCTCCCTGCTATATATCAAGCAGGGAGGAGGAACGAAAAAAAAATATATATTAATAATAAATAAATAAAAATAATTAAATAATAAATAATACAAAAATAATAATAATTAAATTAAATAAAAATAATAAATAATAATTTAAAAAAATTAAAATAATAAAAAAAAATTGCCCACCCCCCCCACCAACACACACACACACACACACACACACACTGCATTCATACACACACTGCACTCATACACTCACACTGCATTCATACACTCACACTGCATTCATACACTCACACTGCATTCATACACGCACACTGCATTCATACACTCACACTGCATTCATACACTCACACTGCATTCATACACTCACACTGCATTCATACACTCACACTGCATTCATACACTCACACTGCACTCATACACACACACTGCATTCATTATACACACACTGTAAATAAATATTCAATTAATATATTTTTTTTAGGATCTAATTTTATTTAGAAATTTACCAGTAGCTGCTGCATTTCTCACCCTAGTCTTATACTCGAGTCAATACGTTTTCACAGTTTTTTGGGGTAAAATTGGGGGCCTCGGCTTATATTCGGGTCGGCTTATACTCGAGTATATACGGTATTCCCATGTGGTCAGTATTTTGCCTTTTAGTCTCCTATTCTGTTTCGTGAATGAGACCTAAATTATCTTACTAGGCATAAAGGAGAACACGAGTTATTGTTCAGAAATGAAGCAGGGGGCGCTGTTTAATGATTATTATCTCTGCAATGTTTTGTAATCAGAAGGAGATAAATTACTTGCAATTGTAAAGAGATCATGATAAGTGTAATAAGTATAGTGAGGACACGATTATGTCCAGATAGTTGTGTGAAATCATAAAGTGCCATAAATGGAAATGCGAATTCTTTCTTGTTTTGAAGACTGAAACCAAAAGATGTGGTTAGTGTATGAAAGGTGTGTAGTTGAATTCTTCGTTGAGTCCCTGTGGAGTGAGGTCCTGAAAGCGTATATCCATTTGGATTCCTTTTGAAGTAGCTGCTGGTTGAAGTTCCCTTTTCTTGGGTTAAACGTCAATTTCTCAATAGCCTGAAATCTCAAGTTGTCAGTATTGCCATGATGGAAATTCATGACATGTCTTGCTACAGGTGTAGGAGTAATAGTGTTTTTTATGGAGTTAATGTGTTGAAGGATCCTTCGACGAAAGGCTTGAATGGTCTTACCGATATACTGAATGCCGCATTTGCATGTGATCAAATACACCAGCCGGGTAGTGCTACAATTGACCAGAGCATTAGTTTTGATAGTAATTTTTGATTGTGTAGATGTAGTTGATTGGGAGGGGGTAATGAACTGGCAGGCTTTACAGTGGCCACATCTGTATGTTCCTTTTGTGTTAGTGAGCCAATTTGGTAATATACTTGATAGTAATATGCAAACTAAATGATAACATTTTCACCCTAGTAAATGTGTATGCTCTAAATGAGTTTTTGCAAAAAATTTACACAAAATTATGTAACAAGATAGATAAAATTAAAAAAAGGTATACTTCTTATTGGAGGAGATTGGAATACTGTTTTAAATGAAAAATGGGTTAGGAGAACATCTAAAGTTTGCAAAAAAAAATGAAAAGATTGGCAGATTGGTTACAAAATATTTTTAAAATATACAATCTCTATGATATATGGAGAGTTCATCATCCAAGTGAAAAAGATTATACTTACCACTTCAAAATCTATAATAGTTACTCTTGATTTTTTTCTAACTGATTCAAAATATCTAGCTAAATTTATAGACTCAAACATAGGCCCTATTAATTGGTCGGATCATGCCCCAATTGAGGTTAAAATTTTAAAAGATCAGGCCTACAAGACCAGTTATCAGTGGAGAATCGACAAAACAATTATACTAAATATAAAGAATAAAGATCGTATAGAGTTACTAGCCAAGGAATTCCTTGAATTCAATGATAAAGGAAACATCTCTAATGAAACATTATGGTCAACATTTAAATGTGTAACAAGAGGCAATCTAATTCAATTAGAAGCCAGGGGGGAAAAAAGGGGGTGCAGAACTATCAGAGCTATATATAAAATTGGCTAACATCAAACTAATTAATAAAAGGAATCCTACTGCAGAATTAGCTCTTCAAATTAAAACAATTCAACAACAGATAAATATATCACTCACAAATAGAGTAAAACAAATGATTCTGTCTTGTAAGCGGAATTGGTATTGCTGCAGCAATAGAGTAGGAAAATTACTTTCGAAAAAACTTAAACCTGAAAATAATAAACATCCAATAAAAAAAAAAATCATAGAAGGAACTAAAACCCTCCTTTCCCCCAACAAATTGGGAATGCCTCTACAAACTATTATTCATCCTTATACAATTTACCAGAAAATGAAGTTACTAAATAAGAATTCAATTTATTCTTTAATAATATTACTCTTCCCTTAATTAACTCAGATAAATTAGCAGAATGAAATAAGGAATATATCGATTTAAGAAATCAAGACAGTTATAAAAAAAATTGAATTTAAAGATTGTTAAGGAAAACCTACCATCTGTTTATATTGCGTTCGACACCGAAAAGGCGTTCGACAGAGTCAACTGGAAATTTCTACATGCAACAATGACAGCATTTGGTATTGTAGGAACTTTTAAAGGTCTAGCCATGACACTGTATACTTTTCCAAAAGCAAACATTTTTGGGAATGGCCTAAACACACATTGGTTCAATATTGGGAACGGAACACGCCAGGGATGCCCTTTGGTCCCCCTGTTATACGTTCTCTCTATTGAACCTCTTGCAGCATACATTAGGAAGTCCATAATTATTTCAGGAATACCAACAGGTCAGACTGAACAAAAAATGACATTATTTGCAGATAATATAATATTAACTCTTACTCACCCAGAAACCTCTATTCCTTTTACAATGAAGTGTATAGATAATTTTAGTCGTCTCTCAAATTACAAAATAAATCTGCAAAAAAAAAATAATCTATCGAAACATAACTCAAGATCAGGTAAGACTACTTAAATTAAAATATAAATATAATTGGCATGTACAAACAATAAATTATCTAGGAACTATAATAAATTTTGATACAGAATTATGGGTAGATTTAAATTATTTGAAATTATATAGAGATTTTAAAGATCAGATCAAAAAATGGGAAAATCAAACAGACTCCTGGATGGGTAGATTAAATACAATAAAGGCATATTTGGTCCCGAAATTAGAATATTTACTTTGAACAATTCCAATAAGAGTATCAATTATGATTTTTAAAATGTTTATAATTTGTTATATATTTGTTGTTTGGGGTAACAAACAATTTATCGCTAGGCTTGTCTTCAGGAGACTCAGCTTGAGTATATATGATGCGACTTAACAGTGAAGAAGATACAAAAATAACTGTTGTAGCTACGATTCTTTCCATGAAAATGATATAACACTCCTCTGGCTTCTCCTCTTCACTCACATCGAATTGTCTGGACAAAGCATCTGCATTAGCATTGCGTGGTCCAGGTCTATAAGGGAATATAATATTAAATCTGCACAGGAAGAGAGACCACCTCGCCTGCCTGGTATTCAACAGTTTCGCCTCTCTGAGGTACAGAAGGTTATTATGATCCGTTAGCACCATTATGGGATCTTGCCAACCTTTTAGGAGATGTCTTCACTCCTTCAAGGCTACAATAATGGCCAATAGTTCTCAATTGCCAATATTATAGTTCTGTTTTGCCTGTAAGAGTTTTCTAGAGAAGAAACCACAAGGATGTAAAGGTTGGTCAGGGGACAAGCGCTGGGAAAGAATATCTTGTACTCCTACTTCAGAAGCATCTACTTCCAATACAAAACCAAGTGAAGGGTCAGGATGGCTGAGGATAGGAGCGGAAACAAAAGCTCTTTTTAGGCTTTCAAAGGCTTCCCTTGCCTCAGGGGACCAAGCATAGTTGTTCTCAGCCTTTTTAGTGAGGTTCATGACGGGCTATGACGGTAGATACATTATCAACCTCTGGATAGGTTTTAATCCCTGAGGCAAAAGCTACTCAACAACAGATAAGAACACATTCTACCAGGGCATTTTCAACTTCATTGGCTAATTGGGCAGAGGTTCCATACGATGATATTTGCAGGGCAGCCACCTGGTCTTCCCCGATGACGCTCATAAAGCACTACAAACTGGACGTGGCCTCTTCTTCCACCTCCTTTGGGAAGAGTGTTCTGTCTACAGTTTCTTTATCCCATTGATATTAAATTTCTTTGCAGCATGAGAGTCTGTTTAGTGTCTTTTTCTCGGTTTATTTATTCCCACCCTATATGTCTGTGAGCTTGGGTATTACCCATAAGTGATGCTGCCATTATTAGCCAGGAATAGAGAAAATTTATGACAAACTTACCGTAATTTTCTTTTCCTGGCTATTTCTCATGGCAGCATCAGGGTTCCCGCCCATTCTTTTATTTTTTCAGCTTTATAATTGGACTGTGGTGTAAGGGGAGGAGGGACTCTTTATACCTATCAGTCTAATTAATCTAATTAATTCTCGTCCTGTGACATCTAAGGGAGGAGCTACCCATAAGTGATGCTGCCATGAGAAATAGCTAGGAAAAGAAAATTACCGTAAGTTTGTCATAATTTTTCTCTATTTTTCTATAAGCTTTAAGGAGGTGATGTTTTAGTGTAGTTTAGTCAAAAGTCCTCCTTGGCGTTCAAATAAATTAGGTTTTCATTAAGGTAGGCAGTTCTGATATTAGCATCTCATGTAAAATATAAGCAGAAAATAAAAAACAATAGTGCAACCCAGTATGTTCAATATCTCAATTATGTGAAAAAAATAATAATACACTCACAAGGATAGAGCGTCCAGTCAGCTCTTAGATAAGGCTCTGAGTGGTATAATCCCCACTCAGGGATGAAAGTGGAATTTTTCTCTTTGAGTGTTCACAGTGGAAGCGGCATATGAAAGAATAAAAACAGGATATAGTGCTCACTGTTTCAAACCAATAGAAGTGTGAGGAAAAGTATGAAAAACAGCTTAGGTGGAATATATTAATAAGTAGAGGTAGATGTTGTGATGGTCCCTGGCGAGGCTCCTTTAAGATGATAAAATAAATGCAGGATAAAAAAAATATTGAAAAACCATACAATTTTGAGGGTAAAAAAATATTTATTGTAATATACCATAGAAAATGAAATGAAAGCAAATTTAAAAGTCCTTCTGAATAGTCACAACCGGTTTCGCCCTTGGGCTATCTCACTTGATCACTTATATTCTACATGAGATGCCAAAAACAGAAATGCCTACCTCAATCAAAACCTAATTTATTTAAACGATCACTATACGGTCAGGAACACAAACATGTGCTCCTGACCCTATAGTGTCCACCATCTAGCCCCCCTGGGCCCCTCATGCCTCCATAAATATAATAAAAATCTTACTGTATTCATGTCAGGGTACCTGAGGTCTCTACCTCTAAAAGAGGTAGAGACTTAGTAGTTTATCCGTCCAAACGAGCTGTTTCCTTCGTTCCTCGCGGTTCATCCAGTCACTTAAACACCGACCGCGAGGAATCCACGTCCTTTTCTAGCGGGACGCTCAATACGTGACGTCATGACGCTATCACGAGCGACCTGCCACTCAAGTGTCCGATATCCAATCGGTACTTGTCAGAGGCGTGTCTACCATCCGGAGCCAGGGTATTTAAGCTTACTTCTCACTTCAGCTCATTGCCCTGTCGTGGTTCTAGCTTGTCTAGTCACTCAGTGCTCTGGTATTCTAGTTTGCTCTATTGGTTTTGACTCGGCTTGTTGTACTACCCTGCTTATCTCTGTTATCCCTTGACCCGGCTTGTCTCTCGCTTATCTGTCTTCTCGTTCCCTCGACCTCGGCTTGTCTCTGACTATTCTCTATTACTCTCGGTACGTTAGTCCGGCCATTCTAAGGCCCGGTATACGTACCTTTCCACTCTTTGTACCCTGCGTGTTGGATCCCTGTCCCGATCCTGACATTACGACAGGGCCAATGGATCCTGCAGGTACAAACAGTCAGCTTGGTTCTTCTGATCCCAGGTTTGACGCCATGGAGCATAGGATGGATCAGATGGCTCTAGCACTACAGGCACTTTTGTCTCGTGCTAGTAACCCACCTGAGGAGACACGTACTCCTTCTATTTCTCCTGCAGTCTCAGGTCTAGAGGTAGCCACTGTAGGTGCTTCTTCCCGTATTACCCCACCAGTACGTTATGGCGGGTCACCGGAGAAGTGTCGTGGTTTTCTGAACCAGATTAGCATCCATTTCGAATTACAACCCCGCTCTTATCCTACAGATAGAGCGAAGGTTGGATTTGTTATTACTTTACTCATTGAGAAAGCTCTGAGATGGGCCAATCCTTTATGGGAGAATGATAATCCACTAGTCTATAATTATAATGCCTTTGTAGCTGCGTTTAGAAGAACTTTTGACCCTCCTGGTAGAAAGGTCAATGCAGCTAGATTACTGTTGCGCCTTAGACAGGACGATCGAACACTTGTGGATTATGCACTAGAGTTCAGGTCCTTGGCGGCAGAAGTCAAGTGGAACGAACAGGCTTATATAGATGTGTTTCTGAATGGGTTATCAGATGTAATTCTTGACGAGGTCGCTACTAGAGAACTCCCTGAGAATTTGGAGGATTTAATTTCTTTTATATCTCGTATTGATGAACGCCTAAGAGAGAGGCAGAACACTCGAGATAGGAACCATAGACCCTCCTTTAAACTAGCGCCTACCTTTCAAAATTCTGAGTTCGAGGACTTACGTATTTCTGAACCTATGCAGATAGGCAGTACTCATCTCACAGAGAGGGAGAGACAGTACAGGAGAAGGGAGGGTTTATGTATGTATTGTGGAGTCAGAGGTCATTTACGCCTAAATTGTCCTAATCGTTCGGGAAACGCTCGCACCTAAGTTTCTCTAGAGGACAGGCCTTGGGTGTTTCTACTTTGTCCTCTATTCACAACTACAAAGAGTTCAGGCTTCTGTTACCCGTTTCTTTAAAGTGGGAAAAGGGAGTAGTAAAGACTATGGCACTAATTGATTCTGGAGCTGCTGAGAGCTTTATAGATCAGGGTTTTGCTGCCAAGCATGCTATTCCATCCCAGTTAAAAGAGACACCACTGGCTGTTGAGGCCATCGATGGTAGACCGTTACTTGAGCCTGTTATTTTCCGTGAGACCATACCGATTAACTTAACTGCTGGCATCCTATATAGAGAGGACATATCCTTACTGCTCATTTCTTCTCCGTCTATTCCCATAGTCCTGGGGTACTCCTGGTTGAGGAGACATAACCCTATTATTAATTGGGAGTCAGGGGAGATAGTTTCATGGGGACAGAATTGTCAAGAGAAATGCTTGCGGAAGGTCTCACCTCTCTGCTTAACCAACACCTCGGCTAACTCTGACAACCCTACAGAGACACAAATTCCGCCTCAGTATCTAGATTTAAAGGCAGTATTTGACAAAAAGAAAGCCGATACCTTACCCCCACACAGGTCCTTTGATTGCAAAATTAACCTACTCCCTGGTACCATGCCGCCCAGAGGTCATGTATACCCGTTATCTACGAAAGAGAACTCAGTTCTAGAGGAGTATATTCACGAAAATTTAGACAAGGGATTCATTAGGAGGTCCTCCTCTCCTGCCGGGGCTGGATTTTTTTTTGTTAAAAAGAAGGATGGTTCTTTAAGACCTTGTATTGATTATCGAAGCCTAAATAAGATAACCATTAAAAATGCCTACCCGATTCCCTTGATCACCGAACTCTTCGATCGTTTGAAGGGCTCTACAATTTTCACCAAGTTAGATCTCAGAGGGGCATATAACTTGGTGAGAATCCAGCAGGGACATGAGTGGATGACGGCATTCAATACTCGATATGGCCACTATGAATATACAGTTATGCCTTTTGGGTTATGCAATGCACCAGCTGTATTCCAGGATCTGATAAATGAGGTTCTTAGGGAATTTCAGCAAGATTGCGTCATTGTATACCTAGATGATATACTCATACATTCTAGTGAGATTGAGACTCATCACAAGCAAGTCAGGAGGGTTTTGCACAAGCTTCTCCAGCATGGCTTGTACTGCAAGTTGGAGAAATGTAGCTTTGATCAAACCCAGGTAACCTTTCTCGGCTATGTGATCTCTGGGGAGGGATTTAAGATGGATCCGGATAAGCTCCAGTCCATTCTAGAGTGGCCTTTACCCAAAGGTCTTAAAGCCGTACAGAGATTTATTGGTTTTTCTAATTATTATAGGCGCTTTATTAAGGGTTATTCTTCAATTATCGCGCCTATCACCAATATGACCAAACAGGGGGCTGATACTAAGAATTGGACTACTGAAGCTCTTCTTGCGTTCAAAACTCTCAAGGAGCTTTTCGCTTCCGCTCCAATTTTAGTTCACCCCGACACTTCCCTGCCTTTTCTACTTGAGGTAGACGCATCAGAGACTGGTTTAGGTGCTGTCCTATCTCAAAGGTTGGGTGTTGATAAACCATTACATCCATGTGGATTTTTCTCTAAAAAATTGTCTGGTACAGAGAGCAGATATGACATTGGTGACAGAGAATTACTAGCGGTTATCAAGGCTTTGAAAGAGTGGAGACATTTATTGGAAGGTACATTACATCCTGTTACCATTCTAACGGACCACAAAAATTTGTCTTATATCGGAGAGGCCAAGCGTTTGTCCTCCAGGCAGGCTCGTTGGTCGTTATTTCTTACCCATTTCAATTACGTTCTGACTTACAGACCTGGGTCAAAAAATTCTAAAGCCGATGCGCTATCTCGCCAATATGAGCCTTCTGCTTCAGTTGAACCACTTTTGTCCTCCATTGTACCCAAATGCAATATTATTGCTAATACCAGTCTCAAAATCCATTCTCCGCTACTTGACCAGATCTTGAAGTCACAACATCTGGCACCCGGAAACACTCCTGAGGGAAGAAACTTTGTCCCTCCTGAACTCCAACTGGAGCTCTTACAATGTTTTCACGAAAGTAAAGTAGCTGGTCATCCTGGTATTCGCAAGACATACTCTCTGATATCCAAGGATTTCTGGTGGTCTTCACTACGAAAAGATATTGAGGAGTTCGTCGCAGCTTGTGAGACTTGTGCCAAGACTAAACAACCTCATACATCTCCTTGTGGTCTGTTACACCCCTTGGACATTCCTGAGAAACCTTGGTCCTGTTTGTCCATAGACTTTATCGTGGATTTGCCTGCTTCCAAGAGACAGACTGTTATTCTCACGGTGGTGGATAGATTTACTAAGATGGCCCATTTCGTGCCATTACCTAAACTTCCGACTTCTCCTGAATTGGCAGAGATTTTTGCGAGAGAGGTTTTTCGCCTACATGGGATTCCTTCGGAGATTGTTTCTGATAGAGGTTCTCAATTTGTCTCACGTTTCTGGAGATCCTTTTGTTCTCAAATGGGAATCAAATTGAACTTCTCCTCTGCCTATCACCCTCAGTCTAACGGAGCTGCTGAACGTACCAATCAAAAGATCGAGCAGTATCTACGTTGCTTTGTTTCCGAACACCAGGACGATTGGGTCGGTTTGATTCCTTGGGCGGAGTTCGCACACAATAACCTTGTTTGTGATTCAACTCGCTCTAGCCCTTTCTTCATGAACTATGGCTTTCATCCTTCAATTTTTCCTTCGGTTTCCTCTTCTCAGGGGATACCGTCGGTTGATGATCATGTCGCCAACCTGAAGAAATTATGGGATCAGACTCGGCAAATTCTGTTACATAATTCCTCGTTGTTCAAGAAACACGCTGACAAGCATAGAAGAGCGGCTCCTGTCTTTGTTCCTGGGGATAGGGTGTGGTTGAGTACTAAGAATATTCGCCTAAAAGTTCCATCTATGAAATTTGCTCCTCGCTACATAGGTCCTTACAGGGTTCTCACTCGTATCAACCCGGTTGCGTATCGCCTTGCTCTGCCACCTGCCTTACGCATTCCTAACTCTTTTCATGTCTCCTTGTTGAAACCTCTTATTTGCAACAAATTCTCCTCTAAGGTTTCCTCACCTCGTCCTGTTCAGGTGGAAGGTCGGGAGGAGTACGAGGTCAGCTCCATCATTGATTCCAGAATTTCAAGGGGAAAATTGCAATATCTGGTCAACTGGAGGGGATATGGTCCTGAGGAGAGGAGTTGGGTACCTCAGGAGGACGTTCATGCTTCTCGCCTTCGCAGAGCATTTCACCTCCGCTTCCCATCTCGTCCCGGTTCCTTCCGCCCGGTGGGCGTATCTGAGAGGGGGGGTACTGTCAGGGTACCTGAGGTCTCTACCTCTAAAAGAGGTAGAGACTTAGTAGTTTATCCGTCCAAACGAGCTGTTTCCTTCGTTCCTCGCGGTTCATCCAGTCACTTAAACACCGACCGCGAGGAATCCACGTCCTTTTCTAGCGGGACGCTCAATACGTGACGTCATGACGCTATCACGAGCGACCTGCCACTCAAGTGTCCGATATCCAATCGGTACTTGTCAGAGGCGTGTCTACCATCCGGAGCCAGGGTATTTAAGCTTACTTCTCACTTCAGCTCATTGCCCTGTCGTGGTTCTAGCTTGTCTAGTCACTCAGTGCTCTGGTATTCTAGTTTGCTCTATTGGTTTTGACTCGGCTTGTTGTACTACCCTGCTTATCTCTGTTATCCCTTGACCCGGCTTGTCTCTCGCTTATCTGTCTTCTCGTTCCCTCGACCTCGGCTTGTCTCTGACTATTCTCTATTACTCTCGGTACGTTAGTCCGGCCATTCTAAGGCCCGGTATACGTACCTTTCCACTCTTTGTACCCTGCGTGTTGGATCCCTGTCCCGATCCTGACAATTCAAGCCTGAAGCTGTAAATCTTTATACTGTTATACTCGGAAAAACAAGCAGTCTGCTGACATCATCAGAAGTGGATAGCCTGATCCAATCACAGTGCTTCCCCATAGGATTGGCTGACACTGACAAAGAGGCAGATCAGGGGCAGAGCCAGCATGATTCAAACACAGCCCTGGCCAATCAGCATCTCCTCATAGAGAAGAATTGAATCAATGAATCTCTATGAGGAAAGTTCAGTGTCTGCATACAGATGGAGGAGATACTGAATCACAGAATGCTGTGCACAGTGCTTCCCTGTGCTCTGCTGACAGCAGATCTGAGTGGATGGAGACATATTATGTCTCCATCAACTTTGAAGTCCCTCTGGTTCACTCTGAGTCACCGCAACTGGAGGTGTTCCTAGCTTTCAATGTAAACACTATTTTCTCAGAAAATAAAGTGTTTACATGAGAAAGGCTGCAGGGAGCTATAGTTCTCAACTGAACAACCTTATTAAGCTGAAGTTGTTCAGGTGACTATAGTGTCCCTTTAACCCCTTAAGGACACATGACGTGTGTGACACGTCATTATTCCATTGTATTCCAGAAGTTTGGTCCTTAAGGGGTTAAACGCCAAGAAGGACTTTTGACTGAACTACACTGTTATGGTACTTTTTAGCAGTAAACCAAAATGTTTAAATGTCTATCTGTTCCTGTCCAAATTATGAAAATTGAATTGCGTATATACGCTGAAGTAATTAAGTCTGACACACGGAGTTCAGGTTAAAATAACTTCGAGAAAATTTATTGGCAAGTGCAGAAAAGCGGGCGCGCAGGCCCTTTTAAGAGGCATTTTGCGTCATCATTGATTAGCAGAATATCAGTAAATACACATCATTAATTGGATTAATTGTTAAGTGTCTGGATTAGTGTCCACCTATCAATATAATTAATTGGCTCAAAAACTAAGTGGTTAGCTATGTGTCCACCCACCGAGAGGTGGTATTGTTTGGACACGGGTGGGGACAAGGGGCTCAAGCGCCATTTCCCTTAGCATGAGGTTTACTCGGTGGAAAGGGGGGCTTGAGCGTCATTTTACACTGTCATGATATCAGGTCTGTGGTCAGGTGCAAGGTCTCTTATGAATAGAACATTTCATTACTACATGTTCTCATGGCCTTCGATTTATACTATGTTGCGAGTTAGGGGAAATTCAGCAGTTCCTGAGTTAGTCATGTCTTTATAGAAAATACAGTCTTTGTCCATTGTGTTAGATGTGCTGGGAAATTCTGTCATGTAATGTAGTTTTAAAATGAAGAAGTCAGGTTATGAGGACAAAATGGAGGATTTGTCACAGTATGAAGTTAAAATGGAGTTAGTGCAATAATTCAATACAAGTTCAATAAAGATTTTTAATAATTCTACATCAGTCCCCCCTATGAAATGTTAGATTCTAAGAGATAAAACTTTATTTGTTAGTACCAGAAGACGTGTTAACCCAAAGACACAGAAACCACGTGGCCGCTAGCTAGGTGTTAATGCAAAGTGCAAGTCTGTCCCTAGATCTGACCCTAATAGGCTAACTCATCGTCAGCATGGCTCTCGAACACTTCACTCCCATGGGTGGCCCATGATGGCTTGCCCACCACTTCTCCACACGGGGTCTTTACCATTCACTGACAGATGCTGTCCCTAAGCTGGTCCCTTCCTAGAATTCTCGCACTTTATCAACAAAAGGGATAGTTTGCAGCGGTAAACAGGGTGAGTTGAGATCTTGGAAATCTTGGTCATCAACTTCGAGATGTGTGAAAGTGGGTGCCGCTTGGTCAACAGTCTTCATGAGGGATTTTCTCAGACAAGGGAGGATACAACAAAAGAGAAGAGCAAAGATAAAAAGAAAAATTAGTATTGCCATACCAATATGCATTAAAGCTTTTTGCCATCCTGTCATCCAACCAAACCATCTTTCCCAGGGATCTTTTATCCCAGAATTCCTTTTTAACTCTTCAGAAAGTTAATTTAATTTTTCTATGGCTAATGTAACTTTACCATTAGGGCCTGTGTTTTCTGGGATGTAGGTACAACATGTCATGGTGTCGGGCAAAATTTTACATACTCCTCCTTTTTCAGCTAGAATCATATCTAAGGCCATTCTATTCTGGAAGGCCATTTGGGATGTGGCCTGCAACTGTTCGGCCAATCCCTGGAGGGCATCTCTGGTATAATTAACAAAACGCTGTTGATTATAATAAATGTAATTTATCCAATTTAAATTCTTGTTTGCGGTAACTATGGTAAAAAGTGATTCAAATCCTGCAGCAACTTCATCTCTTGCTTTAAATTCGTTGGGCACCCCCCTAGGCACCCCAACGGCATCAATATAAACATGAGGGTCAAAACTTCCTTTCACTGGGGCTTCGCGCTTAACCTTAGTGTGTCTGGACTCATGGGTGTTGAGGTGTGTGTCAGAGATGATGTGTATGGGCATAATGGCTTTAGCCAAAGTACACTCCCCCCACCACTCTTTGTCCATTCTGGATCTTAGCTGTAAATCCCCACACAACCAGTAATTATCCCCCAATGACCTGGTGTGAAACTGCAACAAGTTCATGGAGACATTTCTGTAGGTAGCACAATACCCCTTAGAGAAGTTACCCAAGAATTTACCAATTCCATCATAATTAGCATAACAAGTGTAATTACCTTTATATACTGTAATACCATCTGGGGGTTTGACATCCTTGGTTAGGAGAGGATACTCTTTTGTCCATGCTTTACATATGGACCTGTTGAAATCATAGTGATAGGCAAAAAGGCTCAAAACACATGCTTCTATATCTACTGGCAGGGTTAAAGGCACAGTGCCCAGGTGAGGCCGGGCACCGCCACACACATAGCATGCGGTCTTATTATGCTTATTAGCATTATATTTCATCCATTCTAACCATAGATTAACATCATTAAAACCTGTTTCAGCGGCCATGGTATCTTCAAAGGTGGGGTTAGCAATGGCCATCATGTCTTGAAAGGTCTGGATGTGTGGTTTTAATGGGTTAGGGACCATATGAGTGGCCCCTTGCCACTCAGAAGAGTTGCACATATCTTTGAGGTAGAAATGCCCTAACTTGTGGTAGGAACCCTTTTTCCAATACATTCCCATCACATATTGGTCTGCATCTGTTGGACTTGGATGCTCAATATTAAGGATTAATTTCATTGGTGTACCCCCCCCAGGCTTTCTCAAAGTCATTCTCTGGAGAAGGGATCTACCATGATCATCTACTTTAGATAAGGCACTTTTTGGTTTGTAACCCCAGGCAGGCCCGGCATTCCATCCTGCCGCCCCCCAATGGTAACAATTGTGCCCCCATTGTTTGTCAACTACACAAACATATGGGTCTTTTGCATGAGGGATATCTCTATAGATATTCTGAATTTGTGATGTAGGGAATGGGCATTCTACGATGTCACAATAATCAAAGGTATAAGTAGCCACATGGGTGCATGATGAGTTATACCAGAAGGTGTACCCACTAACATCTTTGGTGATGGCTACTTGCTGAGCCTTAATTAGGCTAATTAAGGAGATAATGTACCAGAGGTACATGCTTGTGCGGTATCTGCTTCCTCTGGGGCAGGAGACTTCTTGCAGTGGGAAGCGTGGATCCAATGTGGCCTACCGGCCAGTTTGACGGAGGTTGCAGTGATCAGAAGAACTTGGAATGGACCGTCAAATCTTGGTTCCAGGGTATTTTTCCGCACAAATTTCTTAACCAGAACCCAATCTCCGGGAAGCAGGTTGTGGGTGCCTGTATCCAAATCGGGATCTGGAATTGAAGAGAAAACTTGGGCATGTATTTTGTTTAAGGCACTTGCAAGTTCAGTTACATAGTCTACTAAAACATCTGATTGAAGCTGTAACTGTTGCGGAAAATAACAACCTAGTCTGGGTGCTGTCCCAAATAGAATCTCATATGGGGATAGTGAGTGCTTCCCTCTAGGTGTGTGCCTAACGCTGAATAAAGCTATTGACAGGCTTTCTGGCCAGGGCATCTTTGTTTCTTGTGACATTTTTAACATTCTGGCTTTTAAAGTGCCATTCATGCGCTCTACTTTACCACTACTTTGTGGGTGGTAAGGGGTGTGGAAGGCTAGGGTCACCCCTAGAGCAGTCCAAATTTCTTTAGTCACTGTTGCTGTAAAGGCTGGGCCTTGATCACTTTCAATGACTTCTGGAAGTCCGAATCTACATACAATATCTGTAAGTAGGCGTCTTGCGGTTGTTTTTGCAGTAATATTGGCCACTGGGTAGGCTTCTGGCCAGCCTGAGAACATGTCCACTATTACTAGTGCATATTCATGAGACCCACTCTTGGGCATTTGGATGTGGTCAATTTGAATTCTCTGGAATGGGTACATGGGTTTTGCCAGGTGCTTTGAAGGCACTTTGATTGGTTTTCCTGGATTGCATTTTGCACAAATGACACAGGCCCTACAGAAGCTGTTGATCAATGTTGTGATTCCAGGTGCTTCATAATACTTTTGTATGAGGGCAGCCATTAAGTCTTTTGACAGGTGTGCAGGCCCATGTGCCCATTGGACAACTGCTGGATATAAATTTCTTGGAAGGCAGAATTTAAAGTTGTTGTAATATATTCCGTCCTTTAGGATGGCTCCTTTCTTTTTCCATTTCTGGATTTCTTCAGGGGTGATTGCAGCTTGCTGTTCTCGCAAAATTCTTAAATCAGTAGGAAGGGTTTGCAGAGCAAAAACAGGAACTTCTTCTTCTTGTCCGGACACTTCTTCATCCACTTCCTGCAAATCTCTGGCTGCTTGCTTAGCGGCCTGATCAGCCAAATGGTTGCCCTTTGCTTCATCTGTATCCAATTTCCCATGTGCCTTAACTTTCAAAACGGCCACTTCTTCAGGGAGTAGGAGGGCATCCATTAGGTCCTTGATTGCAGAGCTGTGTTTAACTGGTGTACCAGCGGTGGTAAGAAATCCTCTTGTCTTCCAAATGAGGCCGAAGTCATGTGCCACACCCAGAGCATATCTTGAATCTGTATAGATGTTGGCACGTTTTCCTTCGGAAATTTTGCATGCTGAAGTCAGGGCTTGTAATTCAGCTTCTTGCGCAGACATTGCTGGCGGTAAAGATGATGATTTGATAACTTCATCTGTTGTGGTTACGGCATATCCTGTATGGTATTTTCCTTCTTCATCAGCATATCTTGAACCGTCCACAAACAGGGTGAAATCTGGATCTGGTAATGGATTCTCATGCACAGTTGGTAAGTGCACTGTCTCCATTTTCATCTGTTCAAAACAGTCATGAGGTGTTTCTGGGTCATAATCATTCACTATGACCAGATCTTGGAATTCCTTTTCCAGGAAATGGCGTGGCCATGCTTCCAGAAGGTCAGTTGTTGGGTATTTGGCAATACCATTTTCCTGTAGCTGTGTTTCATCCATGGTGGCCCATAACTTTGCCATGGGCCCAAGATCATTCCATGACCTTGTTTTCAACTTGGTAACAGGAATATGTGGGATAGCAGTATCCCAATGACGGTACAGGTAATTGAGTTCTGGAGGTAATTGGATCAGAACCATGCTATTGCCTTCAGAGTCACAATAGAAATCTTGAGCAGTGAGCTTCACATCAATCCAGTGGTAAAGCTCATCTTCATAGCAAGGTTCAGGAGTAATGTTCGGCTTGTACCACATGGTACAGAAGGCGTAATCCGGGCCTTCACAAAGAGGTGTCTCATCTTCGTAAAATGTCAAATGTGGATGCATGATTTTCTTGATACATCCACAGAGCAGGTAGATGTAGGTCTCATCCGTGATAAATCCATAGTAGATACCCCCCTCAGGGAGTGGAAGAAGAGTGGATGGATTAAGCACTTGACATCTTTGTATAGAAATGTTGTCAGGTAAAACAAGATGACATTGCAGACGCAAGTGTCTAGCAGGAGACACGTGCTTGAGCTGGACTTGGTTGATAATGGCAGAGATGTCATGAGGGGCCAAAACAACCAGAGGGTGGCCAAGGACCAGGTCTGAAGTTCTTTCTATGAGTTCTCTCGCAGCAAAAACAGCCCTAAGGCATGAAGGAGTCCCTCTGGCCACAATGTCCAGTTGACATGAGAAATATCCAATAGGCCTCTGGCGGCCTCTTAAGTCATTAGTTTGGGTAAGAACTCCTGTAGCATGGCCTTGTCTTTCAGAGACAAACAATTTGAAAGGTTTGGTATAGTCTGGGAGGCCCAAGGCAGGAACAGAAGCAATTGCACGTTTAAGAGATTTGAAGTTATCCAGAGCTTCATTGGGCAGGCAGAATGGGTCTGACTTGAGTGCATCATAGAGAGGTTGCATAAGCAGAGAGGCTTCTGGGATCCATGCTCTGCAGTAGGAAATGAGGCCTAAGAAGGCATGAAGAGATTTTGAAGTCCTTGGAGGTGGGATATCCAGTACTGCTCTTACCCGGTCCCGAGTAAGATGTCTGGTACCTTGAGATAGGCAATGTCCAAGGAAAATTACTGAAGGTTGGCAGAATTGCAGCTTGATAAGTGAAGCTTTGCATCCTTGTTCTGCCAAATAGCAAAGGAGGCTAATTGAACACTTTTCAGTAGTGGGTATATCATCTCCACAGAGTAGTAAATCATCCACATACTGGAGCAAAACAACTTCTGGGTGTTCAGCTTGCCATGGGTCAAGGATGGTGCCCATGGCTCTTGCATATTGACTTGGAGAATTTTGTGCCCCTTGGGGCATGACAGTCCAGGTATACTGTTGCATTTCATGGGTGAAAGCAAACAGGTATTGACAGGATGGGTCCAGTGGGACACTGAAAAAGGCATTAGCCAGGTCAATGACTGTGAAATACTTTGCAGATGGTGGGACTCCAGAGAGCAGAGTGTGAGGTTTTTGTACAAGAGGGGTGTCCAGGACAGTGGCTTTATTGACGGCACGGAGATCCTGAACCATCCTGTACTTCTCTGGCTCACCTTTTGGAGTTTTCTTTTTCACAGGAAATAATGGAGTATTGCATTCAGATTTACATTTCACTAGAGCACCCTTCTCCAAGAGTGCTTTGATTTGGATAGAAATGGCTGCAGCCTGTGCTGGTTTTAAAGGATATTGTGGTTTTCTTGGTAACTTAGCTCCTGGAATAAGCTTTACCACCACAGGTGGGACATTTAGGTGACCTATGTCCTCTGGGCCTGAGGACCATAATTTAGCAGGCACCTGTGTTTTTAACACGTCTGGGAAATTGGACCTCGGTTCTGCTGCCTCCCCACGGGGACCTTCTAAATGCAGCATCAGAGGTAGGGAGCACAAGACTGAGGTGTCTGATTCAGATAGAGGTGTAGACATTTCTACTTGTCCGTCTGGAGTGAAGGTGATAGATGCCTGCAGGCGTGAGAGAACATCAGCGCCTAACAGGTTAATTGGGCATGTGGAGGATACCACAAAGCGAGCAAGCAGGCTAGTGCCAACTCGTAGTGGAGTTGTTAAAGGGCTGTGTCTTGGCTGGCCATCCATTCCAACACAAGAGACATCAATATTTGACAGAAAAGATGGGTCTGGCAGGTCTTGTTCTCGCAGAACACTATGGGCTGCACCTGTGTCAACAAGAAATGTGGTTGGTTGGCCCTCAATGGGTAAAGTCACTGTAGCAAGTGGCCCCCCCTTATCCCCTGTAGACACTGCCATGACAGGGGTTAATGACACAGGCTTGCCAACTTCCTATTCATCTGGTTCCTCAACTATTGGAACAGTTTTAGTGGCTTTGGGAGCCGGGGCAGGCTTAGGCAGTCTCTTAGGTTCTCTCTTGGGTTCAGGGCAATCACTTCTAAAGTGTCCCTTGGCCCCGCAATTAAAGCAATGTCCATCCTCAGGTTTGGTGCCTTTTGGGACAGGAGTGGAGCGGGACACCATGAGAGGAGCTGAGGTGGGTCTTCTTGGGGTCTGGGCAGATTCCAGACCTCTAGCAACTAAAAGTAAAGTATCCAGAGGAACAACCTTATATTCAGGGCGTGCAGCAATGATTCCCTTGCGTATGGAATCTTTAACACCTTGGACAAATGCACCGGACAGCATTTGTGAATGGATCTTGTCAGTAAGATCAAACCCCAAATCTGTAAACATTTGATACAGTCTTGCATGAAACCTTTCCACTGATTCTCCTTTATCTTGTATAACATCAGTAAGGCCAGCAGCCTGATCTGCAAGTTTGTCCTTAGCCCATTCTCTTAATTGGTTGCAAAAAGTTACTCCGGAGGGGTAATCAACATCACTGGTGAGCAGATCTGTACTGAGGTGGCGGGCCATGCTGGGCCAATATGCATCCCCTGCTTTAATAGCACAAATGCTCAATAAATCACGCCATGCGGCGGAATAAGTCTTTTGAATTTGAACTATCCCTCGGTAAAAAGGCATAGGCTGCTTTTCTGGGTCAGGGAGTGATTTCATTAAAGCACTAGCTTGAGTGGGGTTAAAGGCAACATATTTAGGAGGGGCCCGTTCTCCCCGACCCTTGTGTCCGAAGGGATCATCGATAGAACGATGAGCTGAAGCTCCCGCAGCTTCCAATGAGTCCTGGGATACCCTGTCATCCTCTTCCTCATCTATTTCTACGATTTGGGCCCTCCTGCGTGAGGGGCCCGCTTGAGGTGTCAGGACCGGGGGGTGAGAGGGAGTCCCAGATGCGGGGGTGGCTTGCGGGTCATAGTCTTGGGATAAGTAGTCACCGGGAAGTACCGGCATCAGGGCTGAATGACTGGGGGCCGCCATATTGGGGGCGTGAAAGGAAGCTGCATTGGGGTTAAGGGAAGAAGTGGCGGCCATGTTGGATGTGGGCACATCCGGGGCAGACTGTGCCGTACTGGGCATGACCGGAACCTGGGGAGTGGCTTGGGGAAGGGGGATATGGATAATTTGGATAGGGCAGGGCCATGGGATACGGGAAAGGGTATGGCCAGGCTGGGGAGGGCAGGAGAGTTGGGTGAGGATTTGGGAAAGAGGTGGGATATTGGGCCGGGGTGGGGGCGGTTACGGGAGAGGACGGAGAGGGATTGGTAGGGGTGGGTGCAGAAGGAGGAGCCGGAGCAAGGGAGGAGGGGGTAGTTAGCTGGGCGGATGCAGATGGGAGGGGATTATCAACGGAGAGAGAGTGCAGGGAAGAAATGGCAGATGAAATGTTAGGATTAGGTACAGGAGGTAGCGTAGGGATGGATGAGGATGATGGGAATGGTAGAGACGGGGAAGGGGAAAAGAAAGATCCATCAGAATTCAGGACCGGGCAGACAGGGGAGGTGATGGGATGGGCTTCGGGAGGATTGGGAGTGGGGAACATAGTCAGCTGGCTATCACCTACTGCTGACTGAACCTTGGGAATAGACATCCCCTGGGCGCCATTTTGGGGCGCTGGCTGAGGGAATGCCCCAGCAACACAATTATTATGATACACAAACAATTTCACACCTTTGTGATTTATTTCTTCCTCAACCCAAACTTCCTGCTGAATAGCCTTCGCTACTCTGTACCATGCTTCAGCAGTCTTTAATAAATCGTTATCTGTGAGCTTGCCTTTCTTCTCTGTCAGTAATCTACGCCAGCTTTCTGGTTGTAATCTACCACATGAAGGCACAGCAATTTTACACACTTTAGCAATTCTTTCAACACCTTTAACCATTTCCTCTCCCTCTCTGTCTTCAACTAAATCACATGCGAGCCAGCCCCTACCGGGCTTACTCAATTCCTGCCCCATATTCCCCCTCCCCCTACACCAGCGTCCTAGATATAGGGAAAGACAAGGAAAACTGAACAGGAACGTCTACAATGCTCGACTGCCACCTGAGGATTGTGGGCCCCCCTCAAGTGCGTCTTCCCAAAACGTAGACTAGTCACTGAATCCGCCTACCCGAGGTGGTAGACACGGATTGGAGCGAGGTGAGAAGTGTGTGACCAATCACTTCTCTATCAAGAGAAATAGGAGTGGATAGAATAACAATATAGGAAGTGTAGAAAAGGTAGAAAGGTAAGGAGAAATCCTCAGAGACAGACACAGGAGTTTGAATGACTCCTAATTAAACAAACAAGACAACAATACAATTGAAATACAGTGCATGCATCACAGTTCAAATAAAATCAACAGTAATTCCTTTCCTTTACTCGTGTGACCTAGGTCACCTCCCTCAACCTCGTAGTGTCCCCGCTCGGAGAATGACTTCCTCAAGTCTCACTACCAGCGGCCACAGGAAACAGCAATCCTCTCCGACCCGAATCCTGTCTAGCATCCCTCGTTACAGCAGTCCACAAGAATGTGGCCACCTCTATCCTCACTCCCGTAGTGCCCCTATAAAATCCCACTTATAAGTCTCACTACTACGTGGTGCTGGAGACAAGCAATGCCTGCTTGAATCCGCCCGCCACAAATAAAAGAAAATTGGAATTCCACCAGCCTCAGCGCTCGAAGCTGTGGGTTACCACCTCTCTGCAAGCAGAGTTACGTGCACAATGGAGCTAGCTAGGCTGTCAAAGTGACACAAGAAGGATCACAGGAAATTATGAGTCTACACAAAATCCACAGTTCCAACACTCCTCTTTTTCCATACAGCCACAGCTACGAGGCTCCTAAAAGAGGTAAACAGGCAAAGAAGACCCCCAGGAAAACTTCCACAGGTCAACCCCCCTTTTTCCCTACAGCCACAGCCACGTGGCTCCTAAAAGGAGTAAACAGGCAACAGGACTCCAGGCAAATCCCCCGGGTCCACCCCCCCTTTATCCCAAAAGGGGCAACAGACAAACACAGGACCCCCAGGCAAACTACCACGGGTCCACCCCCCTTTTATCCCAAAAAGGGGAAACAAATAAACATTCAGCCCGGGCACTTAACTAAAACAGGCCAATTCAAACACACCCAGGCAACAGATAGACTAAATGCAGGTAAACAAGTGAGTAACGAGACACCGGGCAAGATATTACCTGTCTTTGATGTCCTCCCGGGAAGCAGTCACAGACACATGGACGGGTCAATCAAAGGGGCCGGAACATACCGGTGGCTCTGCAGTAGTCTCTACCGTGTACCTGGAGGTGATCAATCTCCTTTCCTTCCCCCCGGATTCCTCCGTCCAACCGCGTCTTCCTTAGGACGGCTCACCGGCCGGACATAGCCCGATGCCCCACGTTGGGCGCCAAAGTTGTTATGGTACTTTTTAGCAGTAAACCAAAATGTTTAAATGTCTATCTGTTCCTGTCCAAATTATGAAAATTGAATTGCGTATATACGCTGAAGTAATTAAGTCTGACACACGGAGTTCAGGTTAAAATAACTTCGAGAAAATTTATTGGCAAGTGCAGAAAAGCGGGCGCGCAGGCCCTTTTAAGAGGCATTTTGCGTCATCATTGATTATCAGAATATCAGTAAATACACATCATTAATTGGATTAATTGTTAAGTGTCTGGATTAGTGTCCACCTATCAATATAATTAATTGGCTCAAAAACTAAGTGGTTAGCTATGTGTCCACCCACCGAGAGGTGGTATTGTTTGGACACGGGTGGGGACAAGGGGCTCAAGCGCCATTTCCCTTAGCATGAGGTTTACTCGGTGGAAAGGGGGGCTTGAGCGTCATTTTACACTGTCATGATATCAGGTCTGTGGTCAGGTGCAAGGTCTCTTATGAATAGAACATTTCATTACTACATGTTCTCATGGCCTTCGATTTATACTATGTTGCGAGTTAGGGGAAATTCAGCAGTTCCTGAGTTAGTGTCAGGATCGGGACAGGGATCCAACACGCAGAGTACAAAGAGTGGAAAGGTACGTATACCGGGCCTTAGAATGGCCGGACTAACGTACCGAGAGTAAAGAATAGTCAGAGACAAGCCGAGGTCGAGGGAACGAGAAGACAGATAAGCGAGAGACAAGCCGGGTCAAGGGATAACAGAGAAGCAGGGTAGTACAACGAGCCGAGTCAAAACCAATAGAGCAAACTAGAATACCAGAGCACTGAGTGACTAGACAAGCTAGAACCACGACAGGGCAATGAGCTGAAGTAAGGAGTAAGCTTAAATACCCTGGCTCTGGATGGAAATCACGCCTCTGACAAGTACCGATTGGATATCGGACACTTGAGTGACAGATTGCTCGTGATAGCGTCATGACGTCACGTATCGAGCGTCCTGCTAGAAAAGGACGTGGATTCCTCGCGGCCGGTGTTTAAGTGACTGGATGAACCGCGAGGAACGGAGGAAACAGCTCGCCTGGACGGATAAACCACCAAGTCTCTACCTCCCTTAGAGGTAGAGGCCTCAGGTACCCTGACAGTACCCCCCCTCTCAGATACGCCCACCGGGCGGAATGAACCGGGGCGAGATGGGAAGCGGAGGTGAAATGCTCTGCGAAGGCGAGAAGCATGGACGTCCTCCTGAGGTACCCAACTCCTCTCCTCAGGACCATATCCCCTCCAGTTGACCAGATATTGCAATTTTCCCCTTGAAATTCTGGAGTCAATGATGGAGCTGACCTCGTACTCCTCCCGACCCTCCACCTGAACAGGACGAGGCGAGGGGACCTTAGAGGAGAATTTGTTACAAATGAGGGGTTTCAACAAGGAGACATGAAAAGAGTTAGGAATGCGTAAGGCAGGTGGCAGAGCAAGGCGATACGCAACCGGATTGATACGAGTGAGAACCCTGTAAGGGCCTATGTAGCGAGGAGCAAATTTCATAGATGGAACTTTTAGGCGAATATTCTTAGTACTCAACCATGCCCTATCCCCAGGAACAAAAACAGGAGCCGCTCTTCTATGTTTGTCAGCGTGTTTCTTGAACAGCGAGGAACTATGTAATAGAATTTGCCGAGTCTGATCCCATAATTTCTTCAGGTTGGCGACATGATCATCAACCGACGGTATCCCCTGAGAAGAGGAAACCGAAGGAAAAATCGAAGGATGAAAGCCATAGTTCATGAAGAAAGGGCTAGAGCGAGTTGAATCGCAAACAAGGTTATTGTGTGCGAACTCCGCCCAAGGAATCAGACCGACCCAATCGTCCTGGTGTTCGGAAACAAAGCAACGCAGATACTGTTCGATCTTTTGATTAGTACGTTCAGCAGCTCCGTTAGACTGAGGGTGATAGGCAGAGGAGAAGTTCAATTTGATGCCCATTTGAGAACAAAAGGATCTCCAGAAACGTGAGACAAATTGAGAACCTCTATCAGAAACAATCTCTGAAGGAATCCCATGTAGGCGAAAAACCTCTCTCGCAAAAATCTCCGCCAATTCAGGAGAAGTCGGAAGTTTAGGTAATGGCACGAAATGGGCCATCTTAGTAAATCTATCCACCACCGTGAGAATAACAGTCTGTCTCTTGGAAGCAGGCAAATCAACGATAAAGTCTATGGACAAACAGGACCAAGGTTTCTCAGGAATGTCCAAGGGGTGTAACAGGCCACATGGAGATGCATGAGGTAGTTTAGTCTTGGCACAAGTCTCACAAGCTGCGACGAACTCCTCAATATCTTTTCGAAGTGAAGGCCACCAGAAATCCTTGGATATCAGAGAGTATGTCTTGCGAATCCCAGGATGACCAGCTATTTTACTTTCATGAAAACATTGTAAGAGCTCCAGTTGAAGTTCAGGAGGAACAAAGTTTCTTCCCTCAGGAGTGTTTCCGGGAGCTAGATGTTGTGACTTCAAGATCTGGTCAAGTAGCGGAGAATGAATTTTGAGGCTGGTATTAGCAATAATATTGCATTTGGGTACAATGGAGGACAAAAGTGGTTCAACTGAAGCAGAGGGTTCATATTGGCGAGATAGCGCATCGGCTTTAGAATTCTTTGACCCAGGTCTGTAAGTCAGAACGTAATTGAAATGGGTAAGAAACAACGACCAACGAGCCTGCCTGGAGGACAGACGCTTGGCCTCTCCGATATAAGACAAGTTTTTGTGGTCTGTCAGAATGGTAACAGGATGTAATGTACCTTCCAATAAATGTCTCCATTCTTTCAAAGCCTTGATAACCGCTAGTAATTCTCTGTCACCAATGTCATACCTGCTTTCAGTACCGGTCAATTTTTTAGAGAAAAATCCACATGGATGTAATGGTTTATCAACACCCAACCTTTGAGACAGGACAGCACCTAAACCAGTCTCTGATGCGTCTACCTCAAGCAAAAAAGGCAGAGAAGTGTCAGGGTGAACTAAAATTGGAGCGGAAGCGAAAAGCTCCTTGAGAGTCTTGAACGCAAGGAGAGCTTCAGTAGTCCAATTCTTAGTATCAGCCCCCTGTTTGGTCATGTTAGTGATAGGTGCAATAATGGAAGAATAGCCCTTAATAAAGCGCCTATAATAATTGGAAAAACCAATAAATCTCTGTATGGCTTTAAGACCTGTGGGTAAAGGCCACTCTAGAATGGATTGGAGCTTATCCGGATCCATCTTAAATCCCTCCCCAGAGATCACATAGCCGAGAAAGGTTACCTGGGTTTGATCAAAGCTACATTTCTCCAACTTGCAGTACAAGCCATGCTGGAGAAGCTTGTGCAAAACCCTCCTGACTTGCTTGTGATGAATCTCAATCTCACTAGAATGAATGAGTATATCATCTAGGTATACAATGACGCAATCTTGCTGAAATTCCCTAAGAACCTCATTTATCAGATCCTGGAATACAGCTGGCGCATTGCATAACCCAAAAGGCATAACAGTATATTCATAGTGACCATATCGAGTATTGAATGCCGTCATCCACTCATGTCCCTGCTGGATTCTCACCAAGTTATATGCCCCTCTGAGGTCTAACTTGGTGAAAATTGTAGAGCCCTTCAAACGATCGAAGAGTTCGGTGATCAAGGGAATCGGGTAGGCATTTTTAATGGTTATCTTATTCAAGCCTCGATAATCAATACAAGGTCTCAAAGAACCATCTTTCTTTTTAACAAAAAAAAATCCAGCCCCGGCAGGGGAGGAGGACCTCCTGATGAATCCCTTGTCTAAATTCTCGTGAATATATTCCTCTAGGACTGAGTTCTCCTTTATAGATAATGGGTATACATGACCTCTGGGAGGCATGGTACCAGGGAGTAGGTTAATTTTGCAATCAAAGGACCTGTGTGGGGGTAAGGTATCGGCTTTCTTTTTGTCAAATACTGCCTTTAAATCTAGATACTGAGGCGGAATTTGTGTCTCTGTAGGATTGTCAGAGGTATTCGATGTATTAGTTAATCCGAGAGGTAAGACCTTCCGCAAGCATTTTTCTTGACAATTCTCTCCCCACGAAACTATCTCCCCTGATTCCCAATTAATAATAGGGTTGTGTCTCCTCAGCCAGGAGTACCCCAGGACTATGGGAATAGACGGAGAAGAAATGAGCATTAAGGATATATCCTCTTTATGCAGGATGCCAACAGTCAAGTTAATCGGTATGGTCTCATGGAAAATAACAGGCTCAAGTAACGGTCTACCATCGATGGCCTCGACAGCCAGAGGTGTCTCTTTTAACTGGGATGGAATAGCATGCTTGGCAGCAAAACCCTGATCTATAAAGCTCTCAGCAGCTCCAGAATCGATTAGTGCCATAGTCTTAGCTACTCCCTTCTCCCACTTTAAAGAAACGGGTAACAAAAGCCTGAGCTCCTTGTAGTTGTGAATAGAGGACAAAGTAGAAACACCCAAGGCCTGTCCTCTAGAGGAACTTAGGTGCGAGCGTTTCCCGAACGATTGGGACAATTTAGGCGTAAATGACCCCTGACTCCACAATACATACATAAACCCTCCCTTCTCCTGTACTGTCTCTCCCTTTCAGTGAGATGAGTACTGCCTATCTGCATAGGTTCAGGAATACGTAAGTCTTCGAACTCAGAGATTTGAAAGGTAGGCGCTAGTTTAAAGGAGGGTCTACGGGTCCTATCTCGAGTGTTCTGCCTCTCTCTTAAGCGTTCATCAATACGAGATATAAAAGAAATTAAATCCTCCAAATTTTCAGGGAGTTCTCTAGTAGCGACCTCGTCAAGAATTACATCTGATAACCCATTCAGAAACACATCTATATAAGCCTGTTCGTTCCACTTAACTTCTGCCGCCAAGGATCTGAACTCTAGTGCATAATCCACAAGTGTTCGATTGTCCTGTTTAAGGCGCAACATTAATCTAGCTGCATTGACCTTTCTGCCAGGGGGGTCAAAAGTTCTTCTAAACGCAGCTACAAAGGCATTATAATTATAGACTAGTGGATTATCATTCTCCCATAAAGGATTGGCCCATCTCAAAGCTTTTTCAATGAGTAGAGTAATAATAAATCCAACCTTTGCTCTATCTGTAGGATAAGAGCGGGGTTGTAATTCGAAATGGATGCTAATCTGGTTTAGAAAGCCACGACACTTCTCCGGTGACCCGCCATAACGTACTGGTGGGGTAATACGGGAAGAAGCACCTACAGTGGCTACCTCTAGACCTGAGACTGCAGGAGAGATAGAAGGAGTACGTGTCTCCTCAGGTGGATTACTAGCACGAGACAAAAGTGCCTGTAGTGCCAAAGCCATCTGATCCATCCTATGTTCCATGGCGTCAAACCTGGGATCCGAAGAACCAAGCTGACTGTTTGTACCTGCAGGATCCATTGGCCCTGTCGTAATGTCAGGATCGGGACAGGGATCCAACACGCAGAGTACAAAGAGTGGAAAGGTACGTATACCGGGCCTTAGAATGGCCGGACTAACGTACCGAGAGTAAAGAATAGTCAGAGACAAGCCGAGGTCGAGGGAACGAGAAGACAGATAAGCGAGAGACAAGCCGGGTCAAGGGATAACAGAGAAGCAGGGTAGTACAACGAGCCGAGTCAAAACCAATAGAGCAAACTAGAATACCAGAGCACTGAGTGACTAGACAAGCTAGAACCACGACAGGGCAATGAGCTGAAGTAAGGAGTAAGCTTAAATACCCTGGCTCTGGATGGAAATCACGCCTCTGACAAGTACCGATTGGATATCGGACACTTGAGTGACAGATTGCTCGTGATAGCGTCATGACGTCACGTATCGAGCGTCCTGCTAGAAAAGGACGTGGATTCCTCGCGGCCGGTGTTTAAGTGACTGGATGAACCGCGAGGAACGGAGGAAACAGCTCGCCTGGACGGATAAACCACCAAGTCTCTACCTCCCTTAGAGGTAGAGGCCTCAGGTACCCTGACAGTTAGTCATGTCTTTATAGAAAATACAGTCTTTGTCCATTGTGTTAGATGTGCTGGGAAATTCTGTCATGTAATGTAGTTTTAAAATGAAGAAGTCAGGTTATGAGGACAAAATGGAGGATTTGTCACAGTATGAAGTTAAAATGGAGTTAGTGCAATAATTCAATACAAGTTCAATAAAGATTTTTAATAATTCTACATCAACACTAACGCATTACCTCCTCAAAGCTTATAGAAAAAGACCATTGTTTTATTCCTCTGGGACTTTTTAGGTATATCTAAATAATTTCTATCACTATTTGGTTTTATTGTATACATATACATCCATACTTATTTCAGTTTATACTTGGTGCAGTTTCTTGTTTTCTACCTATTGTTTTCCCTTGGACTGTTAGGGTATCCAATTAACAGAATCTGCTGCCATTTAAGTCTCCCCCTCTCTTTTTTCTTATTTTGTATAGGTTCCATACTGCATTGGCTTTTACAAAAATACAGATTTAGACCACCCAGGTGCAGTGAATAGAAATAAGAAAGGACAATTACTTCCTTTTTTCGGTCAGGTACGACAAAAGGATTCTTCTCAATCCTCAAAATACATGGAAACAAAATAGAATATACCTAGACCTATAAAAATAAAAGAAAGAATGCGCTCATAGGGGATTAACGTAAATTCACAGGTAGCCCCTTATATTTATGTTACACTCACAGAATTTAAGTGATTTTCAGGCACATCAATTAGATGAATTGGATGAATTTTCACGAATTCCTCAAAGTTAGAATGGTGGGTTTTACATGTTAAAGATAGAAAGTAGCATAGTATAGCACTGTTGTATAATAAAATATCAGATTTTAATGGTTGCACTTACAGTGTAAAAGTTGTTAAAAGGCCCATCAATACAATTCTGTTCCTCCCATCAGTGTGGAGCCAAACGTCCTTGCAGAAATGTCAGGCAGGTAAAACAAATACAAAATAACAAATAAATCAATAAATAAAATGCCAATCAGTAAGAGTCTCTACACGTTTCGTCTGGATCCCCAGACTTCCTCAGGAGTAGTGAAGTGCTTCAGGCTTTCTGGGCGCCGGTATTTTCGTCTATTTCATCTGACCAGCTGATTTCGATCAGCTGTGTTGTGAATTCGTTTACATAGCCTTATATGGAGTTCCGGATCACGTTCATGGAACACACATGCGTTCCATAGACCCGGAAATGTTTGCGTCATTCTCGGCTAAGCGGATGTGTGTCACTGGAACGCACATGCGTTCCACCTCGTCCGGTCTTCGGAAATGTTGAGCGGTCCCCATATTATAAAAACGAATAAAATTATACTGTGTTAGTAACTTATTCCATGTATATTCAAAACAACTTATTCTACTTTATTTCTTTTTACCATTCTTTTAATGTACAATCATCACACATGATGGATTTTCTAATTGGAACATATAATATAAAATGAAGTACAAAACAAAATAAGGAATGTGTATTTACATCATTCTTATTGATCTCTAAGACCTTAATGTCTATTATTTGCTCCTTAGTAGTGTGTCACTTAGTTGATATTGTACAATATAAAATAAGGTACAATATGGTTTGAAATTATTTGAAATGAGAGATATATATTTAAATCGTTCTTCTTGATTTTTAAGATGATCTATATATCTCTTTACTACACACTAATAATGTGACACATCATTAATACCATACACTATTAATGAAATAGAGATCTTAAGTATATAGATAGAGAGTGACAGAAGAAGGGGAATGTGGAGAGGGGGTGATGAAGGGAAGGATTTTGGAGCCACTAGACTGAATACAAAATTATATATCATAAAGTGGATGAAAAGAAAAATGAAATGAAAGGGGTGTTCCTTAAATAGGTAATTACAGGCCAAACGGCCTTAATACATATATATATATCTTAATTACTTTATTTGTATTTGTTATTTTAGGTGTTTGGTGCCTTTATACAGTGGTGCCTTTATACTGAGATGCCTTTAAACTCTGGTGCCTTAATCAAGTGGTGCCAGAAAGTACCTAAAATTGAGGGGAAATTACAGTAAACGTCCCAAACCTATTGGAAGGCATTAGCAGGTTTCCCAGATATGGAGATAGATATGGAGATAGAAATTGACAGTGCCCTTTTGTACTTTTTGTATTACCTGCCACAGGTAATATTTTTTTTTTATTATTTATTTTAGTGTTTGTGTGATGTCTGAATCTACACCACATCAGCACTAAAAGGGCCTTGGAAACAATGCATATACGGAGTCACATCTGCATACAATGATAAAATCCTGCACTAGAATAATTAGAAGGCAGCAACATTCTTCCCATAGGGTTGCAAACTGGTGTACTGCTGTACGACCTCATACTCCAACAAACAGGATCTCCTACGGACCTCTACCCACCTCCAAGGACATCTGTGGTGGAACAATAAATACGTACAACAATGTATCATGCCGACAGAGTATAATTAATACCATGCATACGCTATGTACCCTGTTCGCCTTTGTTTGATTACCTCTGTTTGTTTAGGAGCTATTCCACTGGAAAACGTACACCTGTTTAATGTGCACTCCTGCTGTTTGATATATGCTGTAAACCCCTGGCATATACCGATAAATATATATTATACATGTGTTCAATGTGTAACACCATTGTTCCCTTTTCCCCCTTATTTACAAAATAAAAATTGTCAAATTAAAAAACAAAATGGTAAAAGATCAATATTTGGTATCCTTCTATCTAAAATATACATACACGAGGTGGAGAATTTCACTTTAACCTGTTAAGCAATATATATATAATTGATACAGAAGATGAGGTGGTCTACAAATAGAAAGAGAAAAAGACAAAATACTAGTGCAATGTTGTCTGTGTGTAATATCAGGACTATATTAGTACATAGGTAGTACACAAGGTAGGAGCCAGTAATCACTAGGCTCAATGTGTAGCTTTGATAGCATTTTTAGGGATCCTATTCCATCTTCTATATCTTTTGGTAGTGGCTTTCCCTCTGGCTTCAAGTACAGATCCACCAACTTAATTTGCAGTAACAACAATGCTGTATTGATAATAAAATGTAGGAAATTTTCGGTATGGGGGATAATCTTACCCCCTATACCGAATATTACCTATAGGGGGCAAGGAATCTCAAAAATGTATTAGTTAAAGGAACACTACAGTCACCTAAACAATTTTAGTTTAATGAAGCAGTTTTTAGGTTAGATGGTGCCATGGACCTCATCACACCATAACAATGTCATTGTGATGAAGGTGTTATGGGGGCCAGAGTATCCGTTTAAAACCACAACCACAACTTGGAAAATTAAGTTGGTTATTTGCCTGTCATTTAAATGCTATTTACATTTTCAATTTCATTTAATTTCAATAGACGTCATGCAGTCAGCCATTTTTCCTACATCATAGATCATCAGGTTCTATTGTGATGTCACTGAGCAGATAACACATTGTGATGTCACTGACCAGATAACAGATAACCCTGTTACTGCTGGTTACACTGGCATTTCACAAGCAGTTTCATTGCAGTGAGATGATTTACAGAGACAATGGGTAACGTTATTTCTACGATTGAACGTCCCCTGGTTTCATGGCTGGCGGGTACTCAACCCCCACCCAGGAATTCTACTAAAAAAGAATTCAGAAAACAGCCAAACATCCAACCTTCTACGGACAGGTAAGTGGTCAGCGGCTGCATGTATATTAGAAGATGGGGGTCAGAGTTTGATTAAGAGTAGAATAAAGGATGGTTTATTAATGGGCATCATTTCTATAAAAACCATAGCTTTCCTGTAGAATAAATAGTCATTTTGAAATGAATGGGAGTAATATATGGGCTAAAATCCTTAAAATGTGAATTTGAGTTTCACCTTCTAGTTATTTTTCTTAACAAATGAGATAAAAAATGAACAAAACAAGGAATGTGTGTAGCCTAGCTCATTTGTAGTGATAGCTATAAAATAAGCCGACATGATATACAGGGGTGCAAAGAAAGTAACATTTATAGAAATTAATAAAGGTGTTTTGAGTCGATCAAAATTGTCAGAATGATCAGACAGCACCATCCTGAGATGAAAATGAGTGTCGAAGAGTTTTACAGGTTTTACACATTAAATCAAATTATTTAACAATTACAATACAACCCAAATAACAACGCATAATATATAATGACTTATTTTATCATCTCCTAAACACACTCAGTTATTTCAAACACAAAACATCAAATGTGTGAAATATGAGACTTCACTAATCACTTTTTCTTTCCTAACTAGGCTACCTCTTAAATTAGAGCCCCAGACATTCCCCCAATTATCAACTAATCTGGATATTTCTCCAGAAACTGAGAAGGGGAAGAGATGGGAGCCACGGGAGCAGAATGGTGGGTTTGTGGAAGAAACTCTAAAATGTTGCCAACAAGGCACAGAGAGACGTCGCCTTCCCCCTTCTGTTTATTCTAAATTTGCTGTGCTTGACAAAAGGTAAATACTATATGATCACATTAACAAATTGCGATAATAACCTCTAGGCTGGGTGCTGTAAGAATTAGCCTGACCTTTTTTTGTTTTTGTGTTTTTCTTCAAAAGCTTTAGGCATTATGATACTTTCTACTATGACAGATATAGAAAAGAGGAGAAGAAACCCGATGTACCATACTATATTCGGGTGACTCCAAAAAAATCCAACTTGGAAATTCGTTATGCTCGACCACCTAGGTAAGTGTATCATGAAACACAGAATGACCAACCATAATCTTATAGGTTATCCAAATAAAACTGCAGTGTCCTCAGCAATCCAATACCCTGGTTCTCTCACTGGCTGTCTGTGTACACAGGAAACCAATGAGAGAAGATCCACAGATAGAGAAAGATGTCAATGCCCTTTTTGAGCCAACATCACAAATTTCTGAGGAGTACTACAGCAAGTGACTTACCAGGAATTACCTAATTTCTATAAAATATGTATTTTAATATAAACAGAAGCTTTTTTTTTATTATTCTTTATTTTTCTTTGTGCAAAGATTGACAGAACGTTTGCCCATGCCACAACAGCAGGAGTGAGAAATATAAACACAGTAGTTATACAGTAGTGACATGGAAATATCAGCACATTTTTTAAAATGTTAAGTTATGAATAAGCTATTCGGACGTTGCCATTTGTGGTAAACAGCTGATTAAAATCGTTTAGGAAACAATATGTTAGTGGTTCGATTGCTCTATGTGTTTCGATCATTTTTAGCAAAACTCAGTACTAAGTACTACTCTCATGGCGGTAACTTGGGAGTAATTTGCATGCTAGGTGATGCTGTTATATAAAGTTGAAATAATTGGTTAAACGAGTGTTGGGATGTAAGTCAGCGGTTAACTGCGGGAAGCATGAAATAAAGCTGTTTGCACACACCTACAGTGAGGTAACGTGGTCTAGCTTTAGTCTTATGTGTCAGGTGAGATTATAAGACCAGGTGTAGGTACAAATTCACTTACGGACCTGTTATAACATAATAAGGTAACAAGCTTAACTGACTTATGTGTTTAGATATAATGTGCTACACCAGCATGCATATGTTGTCTATCGAGATTCACAGATTGGTACGAACGTACTGCATCTTATTTTGTGTTGACAACGTTATGGTTCAAGCTATACACATATATACATTTAGAGACATAAGTTGATTGGTGTTGTGTGGATGTCTCAGTGGGGTAGTGTAATGTTTATCAAGTTTAGCTGATGTGCGCGAATGTGTCGCCTGTACATAATCTGTGTTCCTGTAGATAATACGTGTTGTGTTACAGCAGTAGGCTGTATTGGTGCGGTGAGATATGCGGGTATATTATGTATGATAATTATACACTGCTGAATAGATCTAGTGTATGCCTGTGTGGTTCGAGGGATTCTAGCCAGGAATTGCTGTAGTGTCGTTATTTTAGTGAAGTGAACCCAGCCTAGATGTGTATGATGCTGTGTCGGCAGGGGTTCACTTATGGAAAGTGAGGTGTCGCAGACCTGTTGGAAGGCATGCAGTGTCTACTGTGGTGTGCCTTGTCAACTCTAAATAAATGATGTGCTCAAAACTTAAGTTATCAATGAGAAGTAACATGGGGACCGTCCCGGTCGGAGAGCCTCTCGTGGCTTCATGTAGTTGCTGTAGCATACAGGTCCCCTGTGTGTCATCGTGGTGTAAACGGGGCAATTTTGCTTGGGTCCCAGGTATGCGTGGGCCTGGTATCGGGTCGTGACTGAGGTTTTAATAAAAGGTCCTGTGGTAGTCCCAAGTCCCTTAGGAGTGTGCCTGCATCTCGTAGCTCCTGGAGCTGGTGTGTCGTCTCTCCGTGGGTGACCTGGAGCATGCGGCGCAGGCGCCAGCAGTATCCTATGTTGCACTGTTGGAGCAGTGATGTAAGGGGCTTGAATGACCTCCGACAGGCCATTGTACTGCTGGACAGGTCGCTGTAAAATTCCAATGCCATATTTTCAAAGCGGTAGTTCGGCTTACCCCTGATTGTTTTCAGGATTGCCATCTTGTCTGCTCCGTGCCTGAACTGGATTATTAGGTCGCTTGATGCTGTTGGTTGGGCTTTGGCTGGTTTGGGGATACGGAAAAGCCCGTCCAGGGGTGTTGTTTTGGCCTGCTTGGGTGGTAGTAGGTCACCCATCATTCTCCGCATTAAGTGCGGCAGCTCCGCGTCGGGTACCCCCCTAAGTTTCAAATTGTTCCGCCGTCGTAGGTCTTCTTGGGCTCTGAAGCAGCGTTCGTGGGCCTGATTTTGCCGCTGGATGTCCTGCACCACTCTCTCCAGCACCTGTATCCGCTGGGAGTCCTGGTGAGTGGTAGTTTCTAGTGTGTCAATTCGGCCTGTTAGTCCCTGCAGCCCTCCACTTATCGTGGCAATGTCGGCTTGCAGGGTGGTCTGTAGTTCAGCAAGGAGTCCCTTTAAGGCAGATATAGTAACCGGGGATGTGTCCGAGGTTGTGGGTTTTGTTGACGGGGGTTAAGCCGATGTGAGTGAAAGTGTCTCTTCCTCCTTCAAGGCCAGGTCGTCCGAGAAATCGGAACAACCACCCGACAGCGCGGCCATCTTGGGCCCGCTCGCACCATGTGCTTGGCGCCACATTTCGCCAATGTTCATCCCCAGGCTGGATCTGTCCTGTTTGGGCTTTTTTGTTTTGCGTCCCATGGTGGTAGGGTGTGTGGGTTTGATGTCCGGGATCTCGATTTAGCCGGAAACAGCCCTTAAAAGTAAGATTTTGTCGGCTTTTGGTTCGGAGCTGTAGTGGCGTGCGACTTCTCTCTTTGGCAGCTAGGCTCCTCCCCCCCAAACAGAAGCTTTAATGGTACAAATTAGACTATTTACTGAAATTACTGTAACCAGAATGAAATGTATGCAACATAAATGATCTGATAGTGTCACTATTAACTGTGCAATAATGACTGATAGATAACGAGTGATAAGGTAGCTGATGAACTGAAAGTCAGAGGAAAGCTGAAGAGGAATAAGATAAGTGACAGAATGGGCTAATGGATGGAAAGGGAGAAAAGGATATAATTGTTACAACTGCATTTTAACTATTCCTATTTTAATTGCAGGGACCCATTCCTATTCTCTAAGGTGAAGCCTAAATTACTTCCAAAACAATACAAAACAACTAAAAAGGCTGAAAGTGGAAATTATTGTGCAGAGTGTCATAAACAGGATAATATTCTACAGCCTGAACCTGTCACAAGTCTAAAGAATATTCCTTATCAGCCTTCTACGGACAGGTAAGTGGACAGTTGCTGCAGGTATATTAGATGGGGGGGGGGGGGTTATTGGAAGATGGGGATCAGAGTTCGATAGAGATTAAATTAAAGTTTGGTTTGTTAATGGGCATCATTTCTGTAAATAACAGAACTTCCCTGTAGATTCACCTTTTAGTTATTTTTCTAAACAGATGAGATAAAAAAATCAAAAGTTCAAATCCATGAATGTGTGCAGCCTAGCTCATTTGTAGTGATGTAAATTGAAATAAAATAAGCAGGCATGATATACAGGGGTGTAAAAAAAATAAATAAAAGTCAAATATAAATGAATTACAGGGACATTATAGACACCATAACAACTACAGCTTAATGTAGAAATTGTGGGGCCCCTAACACAGCTTAAGGTCTGGGCCCCTGGGTGTCCGCCCCACAGGAATACACACACACAGACACAAAAGGACACAGACACACACACAGAAAGATACACACATACTAACAGACACAAATACTGAAACAGACATACACACATATAGACACAGATACAGATACAGATACACACACACACTGACGTACATACATACTCACACACACACATACATACAGACATACATACTGACAAACATACATACATACAAACGGACATGCAGACATACAAACAGACATGCAGACATACAAACAGACATACATACATACATAATAGATAGATAGATATACACACACAGATAGATATATACATACGCAGATATATACAGACATACTGACATTCACACACACAGACATACATGCATACTGACAGATAGATATATACATACATACACACATACATACTGACATACACACACACACACAGACATACATACATACTGACAAACAGACATACATACAGACATATATACATACTGACATACACACACATACAGATAGACACATACACACATACATACTGACACACACACAGACATATATACATACTGACACACAGACAGACATACTGACACACACACAGACATATATACATACAGACATACACACACATACATACATACTGACACACAGACAAACATATATACATACTGACATACACACACACAGACATACATACATACTTGCAGACACATACGTATACACACACACACCTCATTTATCAGCCACCCTCCTCTTACCTTTAAGTTGTAGGAGAGTGGCTGGGGATGATGGGAGCGGATGCCTCTGGTGTCCTCTCCTGTCCTGTCCTCTGCTCTTCCTCTCCCCCTACGCGTAGTGAGCTGGGAGGAAGTGACCGGCCGTCACTTCCTCCCAGCAGCACTTGCGGTGTAGCCGCAATTTATTTTAATGGGGCCCGGTCGTGCAATTACACGGCCGTAGCGCTGACCGGGCCCCTGAAATATAGGGCCCATCGGGTGGCCCTAAATGCATGGGCCACCTGATGGGCCCTGGTGCAGATGCACCTGCGGCAGTTTCGCCGCTCCACGTGGGGCCCGGGCCACCAGGCCCATGACAACCGTCATGGTTGTCACCCTCAGATGGCGGCCCTGCCTAGGGACACCTACAGTGGTAATCACTCAGACAGCCACTATAGGTGCTTCCTGTGACAGTGCTGCACAATGTGCAGCACTGACATTCAGCATCTCCACGCTCTGCGTGAAGACACTGAACATTCCTCTTCAAGATGCATCAATTTATGATTGGCCAGGGCAGCGTTGCCTCTGCCCCCAGAATGCCTTCTTGACTGGGATCATTAAAATTGACTAACTCAGTCAATCCAATGCTTTCTAAAGGTAAAGCATTGGATTGGCTGAGATCATCAATTCTGTTTGTCAGCCAAAGAGGCAGTTTAGGGATGGAGCCCCGCGTGGCGCTGGAAAAAGGTGAGTTTAAACCCTTTTACTTTCCTGAAAGCCATAAATAGTAATATTAGAACTATAGTGTCAGGAATACATATTTGTTTTTCTGACACAATAATGTCCCTTTATCAAATGTGTTTTGAGACCCCAAATAGACAGCACCATCCTGGGATGAAATGCAGGATGTAATTAGTCCAGACTTGTCAAAGGTTTTACACATCAAATTGAATTATTTAATCATTACAATAGAACCCAAATAGCAATGCATACTATCTAATGGCTTCTTGTATCATCTCCTAAACTCACTCTGTTATTCCAGAGATATAACATCACATTATTAATGACCTTTTTTTGTGGGTTTTTCTTCAAAATCTTTAGACATTATAATAACTATGTCAGATATGGAAAAGTGGAGAAGATTCCCGATGTACCATACTATATTCGGGTGACTCCAAGAGAAACTAACCAACTAATGACATATGCTCGGCCACCTAGGTAAGTGTATCATGAGACACAGAATGACCGACCATAATCATATAACGTTATCCAAATAAACCTTCAGTGTCCTCAGTAAACCAATACCCTGGTACTCTCACTGGCTGTCTGTGTACACAGGAAACCAATGAGAGAAGAACCACAGATAGAGAAAGATGTCAATGCTCTTTCTGAGCCAACATCACAAATCTCAAATTGGAATATTTAATAATTACAATATGACCCAAATAATAACCTATAATATATAATGGCTTTTTCTATCATTTCCTAAACACATTCTGTTATTCCAGAGATATAACATCAGTTTATTAATGAGCTCTTTGTTTTCTGGTGTGTTTTTCTTCAAAATCTTTAGACATTATAATAACTATGTCAGATTTGGAAAAGAGGAGAAGATTCCCGATGTACCATACTATATTCGGGTGACTCCAAGAGAAACCAACAAACTAATGACAAATGCTCGGCCACCTAGGTAAGTGTATCATGAGAAACAGAATGACCGACCATAATCCTATAACGTTATCCAAATAAACCTTCAGTGTCCTCAGTAAACCAATATCTTGGTTCTCTTATTGGCTGTCTGTGTAGACAGGAAACCAATGAGAGAAGAACCACAGATAGAGAAAGATGTCAATGCTCTTTCTGAGCCAACATAACAAATCTCAAATTGGAATATTTAACAATTACAATATGACCCAAATAATAACCTATAATATATAATGGCCTTTTCTATTATTTCCTAAACACACTCAGTTATTCCAGAAATATAACATCAAACGTGTGAAATATGAAACTCCAATAATCACTCTTTCTTTCCTAAATAGGCTACCTCTTAAAGCAGAGCCCCAGAAATTCCCCCAGGTATCACCTAATCTGGATATCTCTCCAGATCCTGAGAAAGGGAAGAGATGGAAGCCACAGGAACAGAATGAGGGGTTTGTGGAAGAAAGTCTAATATGTTGCCAAAAACGCACAAAGAGACTTTGCTTGCCCCCTTCTGTTACATCTAAATTTGCTGTGCTTGATAAAAGGTAAATACTGTGTAATCACATTAATCAAAGGGGAGACATCTTCTTTTTTTTCTATTGTTGATGTTTGTTTTAACAAATTGAGATTTTAGTCTCTCCACTGGGTGCTGGAAGAATTAGCCTGACCTTTTGTTTTTTTGTGTGTTTTTCTTCAAAAGCTTTAGACATTATAATAACTATGTCAGATATGGAAAAGAGGAGAAGATTCCCGATGTACCATACTATATTCGGGTGACTCCAAAAGAAACCAACAAACTAATGACATATGCTCGGCCACCAAGGTAAGTGTTTAATGAGACACAGAATGATCAACCATAATCCAATAAGGTTATCCAAATAAAACTGCAGTGTCCTCAGTAATCCAATACCCTGGTTCTCTCACTGGCTGTCTGTGTACACAGGAAACCAATGAGAGAAGATACACAGATAGAGAAAGATGTCAATAGTCTTTCTGAGCCAACATCACAAATCACTGGGGAGCACTACAGCAAGTGACTTACCCGGCATTACCTAATTTCTATAAGATATGTATTTTAATATAAACAGAAGCTTTAATGGTACAAAGTAAACTATTTACTGGAATTAGTGTAACCAGAATGTAATATATGTAACATAAATGATCTGATAGTGTCACTACAAGCTGTGCAATAATGACTGATAGATAACGAGTAATAGGGTAGCTGACGGACTGAAAGTAAGAGGAAAGCTGACGAGGAATAAGATAAGTGTCAGAATGGGCTGATAGATGGAAAGGGAGGAAAGGACATTATTGTTACAACCGTATTTTAACTTTTCCTATTTTTTAATTGCAGGGACCCATTCATTTTCTCTGATGTAAATCCTACATTACACCCAAAGCAATATAAAACAACTAAAAAGGCTACAAATGTCCAAGAAAAAGAACTGGAAAATGAAAAAAAGTATTCTGCAGAGTATTATAAACACAATATTATTCCACAGCCTGAAGCGGTCACAAGTCTAGAGGATATTCCCTGTCACTTGCTGCAGGCAAGGTCTCTAGAGCCTACAGAGATTATCACACATCTGGAAGACAACACTTCTCTAGAATGCCCTGTTTCTACTATTGAACCTCATCCAAGTGGATTGCTAGAGGAGTTGCCAGTAAACCTTGGTCAGCCACAGTCCACTTTACATTGTCCACCTGAGCCTGCAAATCTATATTCTCAGAACCCAGTTACAGTTATTTTACAACAGCCTACCTCTCTAGAGCCTACAGAGGTTATCACACATCTAGAAGACAACACTTCTCTAGAATGCCCTGTTACTACTATCAAACCTCATACAAGTGGATTGACAGAGGAGTTGCCAGTAAACCTTGGTCGGCTACAGTCCACTTTAGATTTTCCACCTGAGCCTATGAATCTAGATTCTCAGAACCCAGTTACAGCTATTTTACTACAGCCTACCTTTCTAGAGCCTACAGAGGTTATCACACATCTAGAAGACAACACTTCTCTAGAATGCCCTGTTATTAATATCGAACCTCATACAAGTATATTGACAGAGGAGTTGCCAGTAAACCTTGGTCAGCCACAGTCCACTTTAGGTTGTCCACATGAGCCTGCAAATCTAGATTCTCAGAACCCAGTTACAGCTATTTTACTACAGCCTACCTCTCTAGAGTCTACAGTGGTTATCACACATCTAGAAGACAACACTACTCTAGAATATCCTGTTTCTACTATCGAACCTCATACAAGTGGATTGACAGAGGAGTTGCCAGTAAACCTTGGTCAGCCACAGTCCACTTTGGATTGTCAACCTGAGCCTATGAATCTATATTCTCGGGAAGCTGTCAAGGATCAAGATCCAGGTATTCTTCTAGTGGGCCCAGTTTGTCCAGCCAAATCAAGCACTGGTGAAATGTTAGAGGAGCTGCCAGTAAGCTCTGACACTGTGATTTATCTCTCCGAAACTACTTTGGATTGCCCCACTGTTCAGCCAGAGGAGTTGCTTCTAACTATTCAAGAGGGCACCCCTGAGGAGGAACAAAATGAGATGAAGAATAATCAGCCAGGAACACATGCGAGTCTGAGCAGTGACCATGAAGAGCAGCCATTGTCAAAAGAAAAAGAACCTCCTGCTGAGGCTGATATCGTTCGAAAGAAAAGCCAAGACCTTCCAGTACCTGTACTCCAAGAGAAGACAAACATTAAAACAAAGGTAGAAAGGATACACTATGACAGGGATACTTTACTTAAATTTAAATCTATTACACAGGAGCCAAGGGACTTGTCTGAAATTGCTAAACTCTACCAAGGAATGCTCATTAGACCTCACCTTCGACCACGATTTACCAGCAGGAAATGTACACCTCTAACTGGAAATTTCATCCACCCTGCTAAGGATAATTACAGATTGCCATGTGGAATGGGCCAAATGAGGTCTCAGCAGGGTCCTGGTAAGGAACCGCGCAAAATCCTTCATGTAACTGAGAATGTAAAACCGCATACATCTGAAAAGGCTTGGAAACCTCCCATTAAAAGGACAAACGAAGATCCGACTATGGCCAAGGCTCAAGAATTGGTTCGCAAAGTTCGCAGTATTCTAAATAAAATCACACCTCAGACATTCCAGAATTTAATCAAGCAAGTTAAAGACCTCTCTATACACACAGAGTATCAACTGAAAGCTGTTGTAGAAGTCATCTTTGAAAAAGCAATTGCAGAGTCACATTTCGCAGTTGTATATGCAAACATGTGCAACTGGCTAATGATGATTGAGGTCCCAACAGAAGACAAGCCTGAAGAAAGCATTACATTCCGTAGGCTGCTAATTAGACTCTGCCAGAAGGAATTTGAGAGAGGTGAAAATGGAAATGAAAGAACTGAGAAACTGCAAAAGGAACTGGATGCTGCCACGTCACCGAGAGAAAAGACTCGACTAAAAGAAGAATTAAGTGATGCTTGTAGTAAAGCACGCAGGCGATACCAAGGAAACATCAAATTTATTGGGGAGCTATTTAAATTAAAATTGATCTCTGAAGACACCATGAAAGACTGCCTTATGAAACTACTGCACAGAAACAGCGAGGAGTCCATGGAAAGTATTTGCCTTTTGCTCACTACAATTGGAAAATCCTTGGAAAATGGACAGTGTCGCTTGGACAACTATATCAGCAAGATTGACATCTTTATTAAAAACCAGAAAACCTCTTCGCGGATTCGATTTTTGGTGCAGGATGTGATGGAATTAAGAAGTAATAACTGGGTACCTCGACATAAACCTCAGGGACCGAAAACAATAGATCAAATCCATAAAGAGGTAGAACTGGAATCTAGACGAAAAGAGCAGTGAAAAAAAAAAAGACTACTCATTGCAAGGACACATGGATAAACACAACGTATGCGCAGGGACAAGGCTGTAGATCCATTCCCATAAATACATTAAAAATCATTCAGGCAGCAACACCAACTTTTATGCACAAAGAAACACATATGCACAAGCACAAACATTTATCCAAAGACAAATTCAGACAATCCTGCAAAGTCAAACACAAACAGTCATACACTGCCTATTTGCAGCTTTAACACTTGGGCAAACAAAATATTTATTCAGATACAAAGGCAATCCCATGTTATGAAACAAACACATTAATGGTGGCATAAAAACATGATTTAGAATTGCACTTGGTAGTTTCATCATAGCCAAATAAAATACACAGTGAAACTCACATTAACAACATGCATGGTTCACTGGCCTTCACACTTGTCAGAACCACTATTGTTTTCCTACAAACATATTTTGGATATTGTTAATTTTATTAAAACAATAAAGTATATATTTTTTAATTTATCCTGTTATACTGATATCGGTTTGTTCTTTGGAGTGTTTTATTTCCGTGGCCGTTGCTGGGTTTCAAATATAACTATAGATTTAGTCCGTAATATAACTATAGATTCAGTCTCACAGACACCTTCCTAAGGTACACAGTCCCTTAAAGAAATCCTCCAAGCACCAGCAGTCTATGGTGGTTATAGTACCTGGAGTGCCCTACCACCCTCACAGGATAAGTAGTCAAACTTTTTGAGACAGGGCACATTCACTTGTGACCCAGAATCTCTTGCATTGAGCTAAACCAGTGGTCCAGGGCTCAGCTCATTGGTTGAGAGAGCTCAGCTGACTCCCTCAGCCAGTGAGCTTAAAAAAGTGGAGTTAATGGAAGCTCCTTCTTTGACTACTTACACTGGGGGTGTGCAAGGGCACTCCTAGTACCATAACTACTGCAGCGGACTGGTTAAGGTGTTGCAAATATTCCTTTAAACCCTTTCAGGGCTGGGTATAAATAGGGAATTGTTTTGGAGCCAATTAATGCATGGCATATCTCAGTCACTGAAAGGGTTAAGCTGTGCCGGCTGTTGATCTATGTCTCCCTTGTTGTAGTCCATTGGACATTAATATTAGGGAGTTAAATGATTCATTTAATGTTAAAACTAAGGCACATATTTGATGAACATTTTCTGGGTTATTCACTACAGTATGGCTGTAAAGTAAATTTCAATTTAAGGACAAAATTCCCAGTAATTCTCACTTTAGTGCATAACTCTGAAAGGATCCATACTCACTGGCTGGCTGAGAACCATCTGTGTTTTATGTAATTACTATCACAGCAAGTTGCCCCACGTGTGTTTGGAGAAACAATGAAAATCATAAATGTTTCAGGTGAAATCCCCTTTAATTATGTACAAAACCGTTATTGTACTTTCATAAAGAATTATCAGAAAACATTTATGTTGCATATTGCTACTCCAAATAAACGTGGAGTGATACTAGTGCATCCTTAAAGGACCACTATAGGCACCCAGACCACTTCAGCTTAATGAAACTGCTATGTTTACACTGAGGATTAATCCAGCCTCTAGTAGCTGTCTCATTGACAGCCGCTAGAGGCGCTTCCGCGATTCTCACTGTGAAAATCACAGTGAGAAGATGCTGGACATCCATAGTCTATGGACTGATTGAATGCGCACGCGGGTCTTGCCGTGCATGCACATTCGGCGGATGACATCAGAAGAGGGAGGAGAGTCCTCAGCGCTGAGGGAGCCCGGCGCTGGAGAAACTTAAGTGTTTAACCCCTTCCTCCCCCTTTAGCCCGGTGGGAGTGGGACCCTGAGGGTAGGGGGGACCTATTAACACTATAGAGCTAGGAAAACAAGTTTGTTTTCCTGGCACTATAGTGGTCCTTTAATATGCTATTAGCACTTTTAGCTATTTGTCCTGGCTTCATACTGTAAATTGTATTGTAAGAACCAAACAGTGATACTGCTAATGGTTATATTTGGCAGTATAGGGGCAATCGTATCTTTCAGGTACCACATTCACCTGCTATATTTTTCATTTTGAATTGACGTGTATGATTTCAATTAATTTTCGAAAGTTATATTGCAAATATTGCAAGGAGTGAATTATCATTTTTAAGCTTAATATTTGCAAAACATTACACGAGTGAACTATATGTTTAACAGCAATCACCAAATTCAATAGTGCTATACAAAGTAAATAAATGTAAAAGTTAGAGCCGCCCATCAGGGGATTTAACTAAGAGCATTTTGACACTTTTCATTCAACCATTGTATCAATAATCTCTGCCAGAACATTTCAATTCAAGGTTAATTTCACAGACCTATCATGTACCATTACAGTAAATACTGTAGATTTGTATTTATAGGAAGTTTAAGGGTTATATTAGAGTCGTGTCATTTTCAGTGTTGCAATTTTGACAATTTGTTTTATTGGACCCACGTGATTTAAAAAAAAAAAATTGTGGCATTTTGTTTGCAAAATAAGACAAACTGCTCGATTTCATATGAGTCTTTTTCAAGGCTTTTTATTTCACCACCAATTTCTTTTTATTTTATTTTCTTTTATTTGTAAAAAAAAAATATATATATATATTTTGGTGTGCAAGATTAAAATAGAAATGGCAATACACATACATATAGCTTAGCAATTAAAACCACAGATAACAATTTATCAACATTTACAAGACGACATTGAGAGCATATATAAATGATAACCACAATGCAGTCAGGAAGCTTGCACGATGGTAAACTAAGCTATCTGTAGGGTCAGTGTTAAACAGAGTGCTGCACATTATGAGCTATACTACCAGGAACAGAGTTAATCCGAGGTGGGTGTACGGATTAGGCTCTACTCCCAAATTAGGCTCCGCATTCGGCGCCAGAGACCACCAGGAATCAGGATTCCTGCCTCCCTAACCCAAGCTAAGCATCAGAGGGGGGGTAATAAACTACAGTTTATTTTTCTACCCAACTAAAGCCCCATAACCCCAAATTGCAGCTCCTAACTCCCCTACTACAGCCCTTAACACTCTTAGAACAGCCTCCAACCCCACTACTACAGTCCCTTACACCCACTGCAGACACACACATATAAAGACACATACATACATAAAAACAGACAGACAGACACACACACACACACAAATACAGAGTCACTTCCTCCCAGCGTGTGGGGGGCCCGGTCGCGCTGTTAAAACATCCCATCGCTGGCCGAGCCCCTTGAAAATCCATACCCATCGGGTGGCCATGACAGCATAGGCCACCCGATGGGCACCTTAATAAGCGGCCCCGGCGTTTTTCAAAAAGCCCATACCCGGGCGAAACGCGTCAAGGATAGGATTTGAAGCTACAGTATATGTTTTATATATACTTTTATTCATATACTTTTTAAATATATATTTTAATATATTTTTTATTAATAAATTGAATGCTTTTTCCTCAAATCCTTTGGCTTCTGCATATCTTCTGGTGCTGCTGGTTTCCTGCTATATCCTTTGGTAGGGATTATACCACCACAAGATGTCATCACCAGAGCAAGTCATTGCTCTGGATATTGTAAGTAGGATACCTACATTTTCCTATATTATCTCTAGTTTATGATACTGTACCATCGGTCTGTATATTTTGTTTTTTTCCACATATATATGACCGCTGAATTTGGACCTCCCGGTATATTCAGATTCTAAGACGGGGATTGTATCGTCCAGGCGCTATACGGCAGAGCTCTTAGCAGCTCTGTAAAGTGTGAGTTTGCTCTTTACCCACAGTCTACTCAATTTATATACCATCATAATATCTTTAACATACTGCACTATTATTTTTTATTGTTCTTTCCTTTTGAGGTTTTTACATGCTGTAAAATTCAAGAACGATATGCATGTATAATATGATTATTTGATCACTTTTCTTTTTGCGCGGTTTACCATTATTTTATTTTTCATTAATGTATGAATGGCACATTTTTCAAGTGAGCAGTCAGATAGAAGAACTTCCCACCACAAAAGATGAGTCATCGCAAAGTCAGTCACAGATTTTGAAGCAGCACGACTCAACGAAGCAGGCCATTTACCTGACCATAAACTTTGCAACTGAAGTTTAAGATCGGTAGACAGATCAGCCTGAACCTGTGAACATAGCATTGCCCATGCAGTATCATGAGTAAAATTGTAAACTGAGTCGACCAGAGTGTGAAACTTATCAGAAATAATCTCAGTTGTATCTACCATAACATGAGTTTGATGCTGTTGAAGCTTAACAATATTAGTATTAATACCATATTGGGTATCCAGACCCATAGAAGTATGAGAGGCTAAAGAAGCAAGTTTATATCTTAGAATTTCCAAATTAATTTGTGCAGCTGATCCCACGACACTACCATATGTACCTAATCCAGTAGCTAAAATATCTCGTCTAGGGTGATGGTGTGATCGAAGTGATACATTATACAACATGCTTTCATAAAACCACTACTGAAAAGCTCTTTCCTGTACTGATACGAATAGCGTACAATTGGAATATTGTGTGGAAACAAACCATTTATTTAATTGTAAGTGCCAGGTAACCAAACGATATGAAACATCATATGCTACTTGTGTAGCAGAGTCCAAACGAACTTGAATAGAGTCACCTTCCTGAAATGGACGTGTGGTAGATTCTGGTATAGGCGTAGAGGGAGATACAGAAGCTAAAGGAGTAGAAGGCTGTGCTATTTCATCAATTCTAACTATAAACTGTGGAATACCATTGTCTGTACATTGCCATTCACCTACAGAATCAGAGGGGTTGGAAGTATTAACCAAAATAGTTGCAGGCATCGCAACAGAATTAGAGTCCTGGACTTCTAGACTTCCGCAGATATTAAGATTATCCATGTTAGCCATAGGGCGACTGTTAGAATTATGAAAAATGCCAGAAGTAGCAGATTGCAAATCAATACTGCATATCAAACAAATATTCTTATCAAGATGCGGAAGTGCACCATATTCTGGAATCAGAAGATGGGTTTTATTAATAAGACATAGCTGAGCATAGTCACATTTTGGAACACTAGCAATAAAAAGTGCAACAAAGTGTGGGGATGCAGAACTATGAGAAATATGATATATGGGACGGTTAGATCTAACACTATTACGCTGAAAGTTAGACAATAAGGAAAAAATAAGGTCAATGCTGGTAGTAGGGTGTAAGACTAAATATATAGGTTTAAAAGGAGCAAACACTTCATAAGAAGTGACAAGACGCTTCTGCAGATTATGATTATCTGGATGCCAAATGTTAGTAAAGGTATAGAGCAAACAAATCACTTTAACGCATCCCACCAAACATGTCCAAGATGCCATAGTCTAAATTGTAGATTATGAAAACCAACAAAATAATTAGTTATGATCAAACTGTAAATTAATGGCACCAAACTTCAAATATAACATGTAAAAATGTGGATAAAGAGATTGTTACAAGACGTTACTATTTATTATTAGTAAATAACATACAAAGTGAAAACATCACACTAAGAAAACATGCAATACGTGCAGAAAGTAGTCTAGCCAAAGCTAGTTTTGTACATCTGGTAGGACCTTTTTTTTTCAAAAGAAGATTAGATGTAAAGGCGCCGATCATTCATAGTGAAAAGTAGAGTCTGGAACAGCCATTCTAGAGTCTCAGTCCCTTTGTACACTTTCTTAAAAACAAAGTAAATATAGAATAACACACACAGGGCTTTAAGAGCCCTTAAACAATTTAAGCTGAATTGCATGCTTGTAGACATTTAAACCATCTGATTTTTGAATAAGATAAACTGAGGGTCCCACTTTGTCCACAATAAGATATGGACCTTCCCAGCAATCTTTAGGAAATTTCCTAGGGTTTTTCTGTCCTTGTATAAAGAAACGTAACGTTGGATACCCGAAAGGGAAACAACTAAGTGTGTGTCTAGGGGCGACCAAAACAGGGGGTAACCCTAACATAAGTGTATAAATAGAAAAGTAGACCTGGTGGGTCAAAGAAGATAGGGCGCCCCCTAGTAGATTTCCATACATATAAACATAAATAAAATAAAATATAACCTTTAATGATTACTGTATTAAAATCCTAATGCCTATAATAGAGAAAAAGAAAAAACTTAAAGTATATGAGGATATAGATAAGAGATTGTGCCTGGATTGGGATGAATATCCTAAGGGAATCACCTAGAGGATATTACATGAAATAAAAAAAGAGAAAATCCCCCCACCATATTGGATCCGTCTCAAAGTAGTAGTAATGCCACAGGATAGTGTTAGTACCCTGAATGCGAGAAAGCTCCTCTACTGCTACTATAGACACTCCCTACAACACCCCCTGGCAATGACCAAACATGGAATCTAGTGGGGTAATAAGTAGCAAATAGTAGTCTATTTAGGAGAGAAGTAGTGGTAGAGAACTGTGGCAAAGAATAATCAATGAGGTTTACGAACTGAGTATTAGGATTGCTAGTCTAGATATAGAAACTTAGTGGATACAATGTTGCTAGTGCCTTGGCTACTGTGTGACACGCGGTCTCTAAGGGTGAGGAATGAGTAAAGTATAAAGATAACACTAAAAGAAGTTATCTGACGATCCCTGACGGATAGGTCAAGATTACTCGTCGCCCAAGCCTTCCCCCATGAGAAATTTGTGCTGAAACTAAAACCACTAAGAACTAAGCTGACTAGCTAGTAGGTGTCCAGGCTCTTATCTAACCTTTCTGCCTGCTACCTGACACGTGTTTCGGCGCTGCTAAACGCGCCTTCTTCTGAGGCTAAACAGGTAATGCAGGCATCGGGGGTTCTTTATATAGCCCTACACACTCGGTTAGAACAGGGGGTGTGTGTACAGTGTGCCAAAAAAGCCCGAACACGTACATACCACGCCCCTAATGACGTATCATCACCTGATAGGTTAATGTCACAGCTCTGAACTTTGCATGCGTTAACTGTGTAAGTGCCTAACTCTTGCGGCTACTGGAACTAATGTTGTGTAGCCGCATAAATGGTTCCAAATACATCTAGGTACGAATGAAAGATGAGTATAACCAATGTTAGAATCGATTAGGCACTGACAGCTAAAATAGTCTGAAAGAAATGATACTTATTTCCATACTGGAAATTAAGATCGAAATCAGGATGGATATTTGGGAGTGTGTTAGAGCTGGATAGTGAATATACTGGTCTAGAGATAATGTATATACTTCTATTGAGCTGGTTCTTTTTGTGAGACCCAAAGGAAAGTGAAATAGTTCGCATTATGTTAACAAAAGCCAAATGACTAGAGGCTGATTATTAGCCCTTAGGGATTTAACACAAAGATATCAGCTACAATGTGGTCCAATGACCAGGATAGTTTAACAGATGCAGGTGGGTATATGCCTGTTTAGTTTGTAAATGAGTGTGTATATTTAGGGTGAAGAAAAGAAAAGTAAAAGTAAACCTCCGATGCCCAGAACAAAAATAATAATACAAAAAAAAGGGTAATAATTACAAAAAACGAAAATATATACAGTGTCAATAAAAAATGTATATACATAATGCAATTTCATATTTATCCTTAGTGAATTTATTTCTCGATAAAGGGAGTAAATGTAAATCCCTCGTTTAACCCATTGGGGGCCAAAGTTTTGAATCTATAGATCCAGTAACACTCTCTTTTGAGGAGGGTGAGATCTAAGTCACCCCCTCTACGTCCTACCGTCACTTTCTCGATTCCTGCAAACCTAACTCCTTCGGGTTCTCCAAGGTGTTGGTTTGTTATGTGTCTCACCACAGGGGTGTCCCTCAGGTTTCTCACAGAGTGTATATGCTCCATGATTCTCCTTTTGAAGAGGCGGATCGTTTTACCCACATATCTGAGGCCACACGAACAAATCAGGAGATAAACTATCCCCTTAGTGCTGCAATTAAAGAATTGCTTAGCGTGACAGACAACTTGGTCGCACGAGTCTGTAAGATGTTTGGAATCTTTACATATGTACCTGCAGGCCACACATTTGCCACATTTGTACCGCCCTGAGCAGAGAGCCAGTTGTAACCAGGCTTTATAGAAGAGAAGTGGGTACTAAAGCCTCCTTTAAATTTCTCCCTCTCCGTGCCGTAAGGGATTCATATGGGGTCACTGTCCTTTTGAAGTGGGGATCTTGAGATATAAGAGGCCAAAATCTGCCCAATATCTTTTTTGCCTGATCCCATCCTGAATCGAAGTTCACAATACACCGAATGGGTGCTTGTTCATTGGGGGTCGGTTTATCCTTGAGGAGTTCCATTCTATCGCTGTACAAAGCTCTCTGGTATGCTTGCTTTAAGCAGCGGTTAGGGTATCCTCTCTCCTTGAACCTGATTTTGAGTAGCTTAGCCTGAGTGGTAAACTCCTCCACACTTGAACAGTTCCTTCTCAGTCGGAGGTACTGTCCAACAGGTATACCTCTCTTTAGTGTAGTTGGGTGATGACTTTCCCACCTCAACATAGTGTTTGTTGAGGTGGGTTTCCTAAATCGCGTTGTCTCAATGGTCTGTTTAGGAGTGGTACTAAACATACAGTTGAGGAAATTTAGGGAAGAGCCCCCTATTTCCATCGTGAACTTCAAATTGAGGTCATTGGAGTTCAAACTCTCCACAAACGTCGTGAAGCATTCCCTTCTGCCTGTCCAGACCACAAGGACGTCATCTATATATCTCTTCCACATGAAGATATACTTGGTATATTCAACGTTAATGTCCGTAAAGACCACATTCTCTTCCCACCATCCCAAGTGCAGGTTAGCATATGATGGGGCACAAGATGTACCCATAGCTGTACCCTGCACCTGGTGGTAGTATTTACCGTCAAATATAAAGAAATTATGAGTCAGGACAAACTGTAACAGATCTAGTACAAAAGAGGTATGTCGTTGGTGTCTAGTCCCATGTGTTTCCAGGTAGTGTTTAGTATGCCTTACTCCAAGAGAATGTGGAATGGATGAATATAGAGCCTCTACATCTAGGCTACACAGAATAGCATCTCTTGGTAGACTGGTGGAGGCTAAGTATTTCAATGTGTCCACATTCTATTGTCTACCTAAGGTGCACAAGCAATATGAGAACTTAACAGCTAGACCCATTGTGTCCGGTTCTAATAATATGACATGCAAAGCTAGTATCTATATAGATAAGATTCTTCGTCCCTTCGTAGAAAAATTGCCTTCTTATCTCAGGGATACAAAGGACACATTGAAATGCTTAGCCTCCACCAGTCTACCAAGAGATGCTTCTGAAGGACAAAGTACAAATGTTTCGGGTAGCAGCCCTTTATCAATGCTGATGTCCTTAAGTGAAAACAAGATACAAACCAATATATACAAATTACAGTGCTTACAATAATATGAGTGCCGCCCCCCCCCCCACATTTAGAATTTGATGGAAATCAGCTGTGTAGTTTCTTCCAGTGTCTTGCCGCCATCCGTGAGCCTCCATTCACTTCCTGGTTCGTAAAGGTGTGCGTGGTGACGTCATACGCCACGTCTGTTGCGCATGACGTCATCACACGCGGTTGCTAGGAAACGGGTAAACACACATTCGTTTTCAAGCAATCAGATTGTATAGTAAGCTAAAATCAAAGCAAAATAGTACAATATAAGATTAGAATCAACATACTGAAAATCTTAATATTCTATCTATAACATGTCTAGTAACGCATAAAGGGGGAAGGAGGATACAGCAATTGGATAGTAAAAATCTAATACAGCTGATATAAGTATATAAATACCTACACCTAAATTTACAGTAATACTAACAGATGAACCAATATAAAAGAAACAATAACTAGAAAGAAACACCCTCATATATTAGGAGGGTATACAGCATGCCTATTAGGATGGAACAATATATATAAAACAAGTGACTACAAAGCTTGACAAAATGTAGGCAGGTATCTTGCCTCTAGAGATTGGTAGCCATGGCAGATCTGAGAAAGCCAATACGTTCGGCGAAATGCATCCTGACGTCATTATGTCACGGAGCGTCAGGCGTCACTGCCCCCCCCCCCCTCCCCCTCCTCCCCCTCCTCCCCCGGAACTGTTTCAGAGCAATATTGCACTGCTAAAGCCCTAAGAAAGCAGGCTATCTGGCTGAGGCACATACCGCAAGTAAAGTTGTCTGGGGACTTTTCAAATAGGATGCTCTATAGTGGTGGAATGGAGCATCTATAGCCTGAGCACACTTATCTGCTCTGTACTTGTGAGTGAAAAAGTCACCAGTAATATTACTATTATTTTATTACAGTATTACACTATATTTTGTTTTATGTTGTTTCTTTTATGTTTATATCATGTGGATGGTGTGAACATTATGTAAGTGAAGTGTGATACACTTGACACTGGTATTACACGTGTTTGTAATTTTATATCACTTATTGTGTATTTTGCACTTTGGATTGCAGTTCCACTTTAAAAACTGATGCACTTTGAATGTAGTCTTTGTGCACTTTGTATTATGCACATTTTATTATTTTTTGCACTACACTTACAATATTTTTTGATTCACATACTTACGGTAATTATAAATTGTCCTAAAGACACAGGGCATCTTTTTTTTGTATATTTTTTTGCAAAGCAGCAAACATGAAGAATACGCACAAATGTTGCAACAAAAGGTGCTTGAAATAAATCCATGAGCATTTTATGTTTTCGTGCACTGCACATATACTTAATTTAAATGGTACTGTAAAACTTTCATGACTGTTTCTTATATTGTGTACAATCTAAGAATTGTATATTTGCTTTGCTTTATCTCCATAATCCTGGGAACTTCTTAAGAACCATGTTAATGGCCTTACCCTGATGAACTTTGACACCAGATGGGAAACCTTGTGCTATTTCCTCCCAGAGACATATAAAGATGACAACAGTGATATTAATACAAAACACCAGGCTTGTTCATTACCATGGAAAATAAAACCCTACAAAACAAATGTCGCCTCATTTGCTCTAGTCTTGAACCTATGTAGGGACAGAGACTCTATAGTATTCGGAATACAGGTTTATATTCCTAACACTATAGTGTTCCTTTAAAAGTACAGATTTGTAAAATTATTTTATTAAAATGGTCTTTCTGTCCATATGCAGTCACTTTACACACATACACACACTTACGCACACGCTCATTCACTCACACTCAATGGTCCACACAATCACAATCAGTGACCAATGCACACACAAATTCACCGACTCACAGACACACACTGACTCAAGCAGACATACACTGACTCATGTAGACACACACACACACACTGACCCAAGCACACACACTGATCAAAGCAAACACACACACAATGACTCAAGCAGACACACACACACACGCACACTGACCTAAACAGACACTCGCACACACACACACACGCTGGTCCAATCAGACACACAAACGCTGACCCAATCAGAGACACACACTGGCCCAAGCAGACACACAATAACCCAAGCAGACACACACACACCGACTCAAGCAGACACAAAATACTCACTGAAGCAGACTGACACACATTCTTTAAAACACATTGACTCTCAATGTGTCCCATGCTTTTGAACTGCGCCTGGCTGCCTCCACTATCTCTCAGTCCTGCCCCCGCTTTCCTCCCGCCCGCTTGACCCCGAGTACAAGGCAAGAAGCGGGAGCGATCGTGCGCTGCTGGCGTATTTTATGTGTGTAGGGGGTGTCTCTGTGAACCTTGCTGGCTGAGGTTGATTGCACCGGGCGCTAGTCTGCAGCTATGTAAGTGCTCCCTAGCGCCCAGTGCTATGACCTGCGGCATGAACTACAGACTTTCTCCAACATAGAGCGGTGGCCCAAATCATGAGTAAAGCCCTGTTTGCCGTAATCTTATTTGGTGTAAGTTTTTATGTAAAATGAACATAATCAGTAAGATCCTGCAATAGTCATCACTAAACTTATCACAGAGTTGGTGTTTGAGCTACAAAACTTGTGCAACCACATAGTACAAAATAGAGATTCTGGAATAAAAGCGTAAAAAAAGATTCCGCCGAGTGTTGTATATATCTGTAGATTTTAAAAGATACATAAAACAATCCCCTGAAGGTCTGGTACTCACAAATATTGTGCCTCCACACAGGCACTAGTAAGAAAGCACATACCTTAAAGAATCCATTTTAGATACTCCTGATGTCTCCAAGATCTCTGTCAGTGTTACCCTCTGACACAACTGCAGTCATGCACGCCAGCAATTGTAGTGGAGCTCCACTACTCCAAGCAAGTATCTCCACTGAAGTCCTCTCAGGTTGGAAGAAATGCTGCTGTAAGGATTATAGCCCTCCTCCCAAGCACTAGACGACACCAGTGCAGGGGAGAACAACAACTTTTATTAAAACAGAACATCTATTTATACCCAACAGCCTCATTTACTTACCATAGAGATACAGTGGTAAGAATGGCCTTATGGACTTTAGATAGAACCAATCACACTGCATATCCCAAGCCAACCAACAGCAGCATGGACTTGGGATAGCAACCAATCACACTGCATACCCCAAGCCAACCAATAGCAGCATGGACTTGGCATAGCAACCAATCACACTACAACACTTACAACCAGTGTGAATGGAGCCCTGCAATTACCAGGAAGGATGGGGACAAACAATAACAAAGGATGATGACCACATAATATATTTAACCCCTTAAGGACTGGACTGTTTTTGCGATGTTGTACATTTGCGACCAGGCATCTTTTTACACTTTTGTGGTGTTTGTGTTTAGCTGTAATTTTCCGCTCTCTCATTTACTGTTCCTATACAAATTATATATTGTTTTTTTCAGGACAAAAGGGGCTTTCTTTACATACCATTATTTACATAATCTCATGTAATTTAATTTTAAAAAAATGAAAAAATATGATGAAAAATTGAAAAAATACGTTTTTTGACTTTTATGTGAAAAATCTTATACTCATCTACAAAAGCGAATGAAAAAAACTGCTAAATAGATTAAAAATTTTGTCCTGAGTTTAAAAATACCCAGTGTTTACATGCTTTTTGCTATTTTTTTTGCATGTTATAGGGCTATAAGTACAAGTAGGATATTGCGGTTTCAAAACATACATTTTTAAAATGTATCAATAGTGACATTGTAACACTATTATCTGTCATAAATCGCTGAATAACACCCCACATGTACATATTTTTTTTAAAGTAGACAACCCAGGGTATTCAATATGGGGTATGTCCAGACATTTTTAGTAGCCACTTAGTCGCAAACACTGGCCAAAGTTAGCGTTCATATTTGTTTGTGTGTGAAAAAAGTAAAAAACTAAATTGAACGCTAATTTTGGCCAGTGTTTGTGACTAAGTGGCTACTAAAAAAGACTGGACATACCCCATTTGCAATACCTTGGGTTGTCTTCTTTCGCAAATGGTATGCCATCATGGGGGTAATTCTCATTCCTGGGCTACCATACGCTCTCAAAGGCAACGTAACCAACCTGGCCATTTTCAATGTAAAAATATTTGACCCATATATTTGACCCTGTAACTTTCAAAAACGCTATAAAACCTGTACATGGGGGGTACTGTTATACTCAGGAGACTTTGCTGAACACAAGAGTAAAACAGTACCCCCCATGTACAGGTTTTAGGGTGTCGTAGAACGATACAGGGTAAAATACAGTGCTAGCAAATTAAATTCTCTGGACTTTCGGCCTGGGTTGGCAGGCAGGTCCCTTAAATTGCAATCAATAAAATAACTTAATTATGTAAAAATATTACATAAATACGCACGTAGAATTTAAATATATGTGCATATTTATATATTTGAAGTCTACGTGTATATTTATATACCGTATATACTCGAGTATAAGCCGAGTTTTTCAGCCCATTTTTTGGGCTGAAAAACCCCAACTCGGCTTATACTCGAGTCAGAGTCTGTATTATGGCAATTTGCATTGCCATAATACAGACTGGGGGGAGAGGGGGCTGGCAGAGCTGTAACTTACCTGTTCTGCAGCTCCTGTCAGCTCTCTCCTCCTCCGCGCCGTCCGTTCAGCACCTCGGTCAGCTCCCAGTGTAAGTCTCGCGAGAGCCGCGGCTCTCGCGAGATTTACACTGGGAGCTGACAGAAGAGCAGAACGGACGGCGCAGAGGAGGAGAGAGCTGACAGGAGCTGCAGAACAGGTAAGTTACAGCTCTGCCAGCCCCCCTCTCCCCCCCACTGAACTGCCACTGGACCACCAGGGAAGGAGAGCCCCCCTCCCTGACATATATCAAGCAGGGAGGGGGGACGAAAAAAATAAATATAAATAAAATAAGAAATAAAATTAAAAAAAATTAATAATAAAAAAAAGGGGTATAAGGACCACTATGGGAGGGAGGGGGGGTATAAGGACCACTATGGGAGGGAGGGGGGGTATAAGGACCACTATGGGAGGGAGGGGGATATAAGGACCACTATGGGAGGGAGGGGGGGATAAGGACCACTATGGGAGGGAGGGGGGATAAGGACCACTATGGGAGGGAGGGGGGGATAAGGACCACTAGGGGGGGGGTAAGGACCACTATTGGAGGGAAGGGGGTATAAGGACCACTATGGGAGGGAGGGGGGGTATAAGGACCACTATGGGAGGGGGTGGGATAAGGACCACTATGGGAGGGAGGGGGGTATAAGGACCATTATGGGAGGGAGGGGGGGGGTATATGGACCACTATGGGAGGGATGGGGGGGGATAAGGAACACTATGGGAGGGAGAAGGGGGATAAGGACCACTATGAGAGGGAGGGGGTGGGATAAGGACCACTATGGGAGGGGAGGGGGAAGTAAGGACCACTAGGGGAGGGGAGGGTAAGGACCACTAGGGGAGGGGTGAGTCAGGACCACTGGGGGGGGAGTGAAGGAACACGGGGGTGGGGAGGTAAGGACCACTGAGGGAGGAGGAGGGGAAGTCAGGACATATGGGGGGGGGAGGGGGCGGCAAAAATTTTTTTGCCTACGGCGGCAAATATCCTTGCACCGGCCCTGCACACACTGCATTCACACACTGCATTCATGCACACACACACTGCATTCATGCACACACACACTGCATTCATGCACACACACACTGCACTCATGCACACACACACTGCACTCATACACACACGCTGCACTCATACACACACACATACGCACACACTGCATTCATTATACACACACTGTAAATAAATATTCAATTAATATATTTTTTTTAGGATCTAATTTTATTTAGAAATTTACCAGTAGCTGCTGCATTTCCCACCCTAGTCTTATACTCGAGTCAATAAGTTTTCCCAGTTTTTTGGGATAAAATTAGGGGCCTCGGCTTATATTCGGGTCGGCTTATACTCGAGTATATACGGTAATTATTTATGTAATTTTGTATATGGACATATGAATAGTTCGTATTCTTTTTATTTATTTATATATACATAGATATATATACAATTTCATTCTAAGTGTATTTTGATATAAATATATATATTAATATCAAAATACAGTTAGAATAACATTTCGTATAGATATATAAATTTTTTTACATTTTTATTATTATTTTTACATGTTTAATTTAATTTAAATTACTTATTATTTGTATTTTATAATAATATATATATGCAATATATATAGTTATTATATATATATTATATATATACGTGTGTAATTTAATTATAAGTGTATTTTTATATTAATATATGTACATATTAATATAAAAATACACTTAGCATGACATTATATATATGATATATAGACATATATTATATAGGTATAATATATGTCTATATATCATATATATATATACACATATATAATAATAATTTATTTTTATTAACATTAACTTTATTTTATTTTTCTGATTTTACACATGCAGGGAGACTGCCTGTCAGCACAGACAGTCCCCCTGCAGGCAGACACTAGGACACCTATTGTGACCATGTGGTCGCCCTGTTGGGCGATCACATGGCCCCAGGGGTCCTAATCCGCCATGGGGAGAACGATCGGGAGCACCGCTGATCGCCGCCGGGGGAACGACGGCGATCGGGTAAGTACATTTTAAATTTAGGACGGTTCAGGACCGTCGTCGGTCGGCAAGGGAAAAATGCCGATGACGGTCCTGAACCGTCTTGCGTCCTCAAGGGGTTAAAGGAGTGGCAGGACAGCAAGTTTGAACTGGTCTAGAAGTGTCCCTGGAGCAATGGGACACCGTCCTGCTGGGAGAACAATAAGACAAGAGGGGGTGAGGGGAAGGCACATACAACCTGGAAAATCAATATATTATACCCACACGGGTGACCAAAACACGAGCAATCTGGGAACTTTCCTAAAGTGTCTGTTTTCTATCTCCTAGTGATGTTTAAAATTGCCACAAGTAAGGAACCATAGCTCAAGAGCATCAAATAATGCAGGGCTGTAACATATTCATCCTCACCTTGCGATATCTGCAGTAATTGTCTTCCTGACAAATGCAGAAGTAGAAGTATGTATGGTAGAAGTATGTCAATAACAGGTTACTTGTACAAAATGATACAATAATTATAGCAAAGTAAATAGCACAGCACCAAACTTTAGGTTGCAGGGAAAATTAAATTCCTATAAATGCCAGTAGTTGCATCCAGAGTATAGAGCATATTAGATGTGCGGCATAACATGAAAGGAAATTTAAATTCCGAAATGAAACTGCTATATTTGTATCTAACAAGATGCCTAGACAACTAAAGGAGATTTGGGGGAAGGAGTCCCTAACATCTTTCTGAGTAGTAGAGCTAGCATCTAATATCGCAAAAAATAGTAAAGTATTAATACCGGTAAGTCAAAACCACCCCAACAAGGTATCAATTAGATTTAAAAATCATCCGCTTTCGGGGCGTGGCCTGGCATCTCACCGAGACGGTCGCATGAGCTGTTAGCTCCTCCGTATATTGACCCTCCACAGCGATTAAATCAGCAATACCGGCTCACGATCGGCCACAGCACTCTCTATTAACCTCACTGCAGAACATGGCATCCAGGTCAGCGAAAAAATTAAGGCATAAGCAGACTTTACTGCAAGTTCTGGCGCTCACCCCGCCACGTTTGAAGGCCCAAGATGGCGCTGACCCGCCGAGATCGCCGGCGGCCTACTCAGACCACAGCGACCTTACCTCGGTCTCTGAACCGGTTGCAGCCCCAGCCACAGACCTCTCCATACACAAAATGCTGAAAGCAATGCAAACTTCACTGCAAGCTGACTTTAACAAAATGGCACGTGATATTAGGTCTGATATCCAAGCGCTGGGGGACAGAACTACCCACCTTGAAGATAAGACTGAAGAACTTAGCCCACAACACCTTGACTGATGCCTACAATGAAATGAAGGAGAAGCTGGAACACCTCACCGAAAAAGTGGCAGACCACGAGAACAGAGACAGGCGCAGCAACATCAGACTTCGCGGCATCCCTGAAGAGGTCATGCCTCAGGACCTCCAGGCATATGCCACAAGCCTTTTTCAACATTTGGTCCCAGACCTAACAAAGCCCGATTTCCTCATTGATCGCATTCATCGGTTACCGAAACCAAGATTCCTCTCTGTGTCAATCCCACGAGACGCCATCGCAAAGCTACATTACTACACCACTAAGGAGAAAATCATGCGGGCCTCCAGAAACACCCAAGATCTACCGGAGAGATTCACTGGTGTCCACCTGTTCACAGATCTCTCAGCATCCACTCTATCCAAAAGGATGGAGCTTACCACCATCACTAGAGCCCTGAGGGATGCCAACGTTCTCTATAGGTGGGGGTTTCCGGCTCGCCTAATTATTCGGAGAAATGGCACAGACTGGCATGCCACCAGCTTGGAAGAAGGCAAGAAGCTTTTAAAAGAATGGGACATACCCTTGCCGCAACAGCCTACACAGGACACTCTAGAGGACCGCCGGCGACCGCCGATAAAAGTTCAAAACGACTGGAGTGTCGCAGCCTCAGCTAAGTGATCCCGACACGTTCAAATTGTTTTAAGTCCGCAATCCGGGGTGGACCTGCTGGGCACCCCTGCCCGTGAGAATAACTGACTATTTGCCCACATATAACTCCAGTCTTGGACGTTTATTAATGCCTGTGCTAGTGCCTGCGCCTTGGGGGTGACCGGGAGAGCCTTGCGGCAATGGTGAGGCCCCGGCTTGGGCCCTGTTGTTGCAGCGACGCGTAATCCAGTCCAGCTGGGTGAATCTCCTGCCCCCCCCCCCATGGTTTTAGGCCTGCAATCCACGGCGGGTTCGCCTGGCACTCTGGCCGTAGGAGCCACTGACGGTTCCTCCTCTGTGCATAATTCGGGGTTATGTTTAATGTTTAACAATTCTGGCTTGTCTTTTTACTATGCCCGTAATTCCGGTTTGAGAGGATGTGTGGATGGGCCTTGCGGCAACGGTGGGGCCCCATGCTATTTGAGCTGGGCCCGGCTGTTGCAGCGACGCGTAGGGCGGTCTCGGCTGGGGGGCCCACGGTGCTTGCAGTACCTCTCCACTGCGGGCCGGGTCGGGTCCCCCGGTTGCCCCTGCCCATAGGGGTCACTGACTGTTCTCTCTCTCCACAAAATCCACAGTTATGTTTGTTATTTGATGCTATGTATTATTTAAGTGTGAAGTTCCGCTTTGTTTACCTAGGGGCCGTGGGGATAAACCTTGAGGCAGCGGTGGGGCCTCATACTTGGGCCTGGCCGTTGCAGCGATGCGAGAAACGGGGTCACATACGAACCCTGCTAGCTCATGCCCCTGGGTCAGTACATGTGGGTTGCCCACAGTACATATTTCACAACGGAAAAACTGAGCACGCGAGGTCGTGCAGGTCTGTATTGTCCCCAGACACACAGAGGCCGGTCCGCGGACGTTAACCCCCTGCTGGGACCACACAAATCACTGAGGGTCAATCACTCGACGGCTTGCTAACACCCCCCAGGCTCGCGTGAGCCTTGTTACTATCGTCTATGCCAAAGGGCCTCTTCCATGACGGATTTCTGTATATAGTTATTCCCACCCTGTTGTATCAGTATATGATACATATATTCACTCCTTCCCCATCACCCCACCTTCCTAAGCAGTTACTCTATCGCCCAAGGTATATAGTAAAATGGGTAAAACCACATGGGTCGACTGTACACTACAAACACATTGCTCAATTGACCAGATTGCCCTATGATGGTTCTGTCAAGGGAACATCCGACAAGCGGATAACTAAACTGAGGGTTCAAACCGCTATGCTCTATTCTCCTGCTCCATCCTATCCCATACTAATGATAGCATACCAAGCTTCCCCACATCGGCACGAAAGGAATGCCATCACTCCAGACACCACCAGGGACATCACAGTCCGCCCCAATGACCATTTAGCCATCGAATATCTCATAACTAACAATGCTTAATTTTTTCTCTCTCAATGTCAAGGGTCTGAATTCTCCCCATAAACATAGGTTAGCGTTAGAAGAAGCGAGAAAACATAAAGCCCATATAGCGTTCTACCAAGAGACCCACTTCAAATGGGGCGCGCGTCCTAAGTTCTGCTCCACACTATTTCCTTATGATTACCACTCATGCTATAAGAAAAAAAAAGAGGGGGGTCTCCATCCTAATAGGGAAAACAGTTGCGTTCTCACTGGTCAAGAAAATAGGTGATAGACATGGTAGATACCTACTGCTCCAATGCTATATCAATAACGAACCATATACCCTGCTTAATATTTATGGCCCTCACACGAATCAAACAGACTTTTTGGATAATATACTTGCCTTGGCCAACCTGCACACATTCGGAGAACTCATCATAGGGGGTGACACCAATTTCCTCTTAGACTGCTCTCTTGACTCTACGTCAACCCACAAGTTTGCCAGAGCCTCAGCTCTCAAACAACAAAAATCCACTTCCCAACTATATGACCGGATTTTACATAACAACTTGCTAGACCCCTGGAGGATCCTCCAACCCTTAGAGCGAGACTACACCTTCCACTCCTCAGTCCACAACACTTACACCAGAATTGACAGATTTCTCCTGCAGGCCACAACAATGCACAAAGTTCGGGCAGCCCAGATAGGCCTGATCACATGGTCCGACCACGCGCCAATAACCTTGGCGGAACAGTTCCCTACGGAGGGCAAAGGGTCATGGAGACTTAACGACTCCCTATTATTAGATCCACGAGTAGTGGACCAAATCAAAACGGACTTGCTCTCTTACTTCCACACAAACACGACCCCTGACATTGACATATCGACCACATGGCAAGCACATAAGGCTGTTATGCGTGGTCTATTTATTAGAGCAGGTAGCTACGCCAAAAAACAACGTTTCCAAGAATACACCTCACTGATCTCCGAGATAACAGATCTTACACACAAGAACAAATCCAACCCCTCCCGAGAGATAAAACATCGACTCCTATCACTACAGACCAAACTCAGAGACCTAGAACTCAAGAAAACATCCTTTATGCTTAGACGCTATAAGCATCATTTTTTCACACAAGGTAACAAAGCTGGTGCACTACTGGCAGCACAGCTAAAGGCGCGCTCTACCAACTCGAGAATTGCCTACATCACTACCTCCCTGAACCAAAAACTAACGAACCCACAAGATATAGTTGAGGCATTTGCCTCATATTACAGCACACTCTATAACCTTAGGGAGGACCCTGACATAACTCCGCCTCCTCCATCTCTCATCCAAGGCTTCCTAGCGCAGGCGAGTCTTCCCACTCTATCACCTGAAGACACCGCTTCTCTCACTGCACCATTCACCACACAGGAAATTGAGAAAACCATAGCCCAAATGCCCAAACACAAGGCACCAGGCCCAGATGGTTATACAAATTTGTACTACCAAACGTTCACACATATCCTATCTCCTCACTTAACCTCATTATTTAACCAATCTTTTGAAAAGGGGTCACTACCCTCCGACATGTTGAGAGCCCATATCTCTACCCTCCCAAAACCAGGCAAAGCGCCTACGAAATGCCAGAATTTTCGACAGATTTCCTTGCTCAATGGGGATTTACGCTAAGCTCCTAGCGAACAGAATATCCGATATTCTCCCAAAATTGACCCATAACAACCAATCAGGATTCGTTAAGTCGAGACAAGGCTCAGATAATACCCGAAAGATTTTAAACATCCTCGCACATGCTCACACTAGCCATAAAGAGGGCCTTCTCTTGGCACTGGACGCGGAGAAGGCCTTCGACAGACTCAATTGGGACTACATGCAACACGTACTCCAAGCTTTTGGCTTCACACCGCCAATAATAGCTGGAATCATGGCTCTATATAATAAGCCGACTGCACAAGTTGCAAATGCGGGCTTCCTATCCACCCCGTTCAACATCACTAATGGCACCAGACAAGGGTGTCCCCTATCGCCCTTATTGTTTGTCCTATCCTTGGAGCCATTAGCGCACATCATTAGATACCATCCAGACATCAAAGGCATAGAAATAGGCCCAATCGCATACAAATTATCCATGTTCGCTGATGACATCCTTGTCACATTGAGCAATGTTACCACGTCGCTACCAATTCTCATGCATCTCCTAAAGGCTTGTGGCGTATTACAAATTAAACCAAAACAAGACGCAGGCTTTGCCCATTGGCCTCCCGCATGCTCTGGTACGGGAACTCACACAAAATTACGAATTTGACTGGAGAGGAGACCACATTACTTATTTAGGGGTCAAAATAGCGCCCACAGTAGAGCGCATATACCATTATAACTATAAACCGCTAATAAGTATGTGTAGAGCAGAGTGCCTTAGATGGAAACCGGTTAAGCTGTCATGGCTGGGCAGAATCAATACCGTTAAAATGGTCCTCCTGCCGACGCTACTATACATATTCCGCCTCCTCCACATACAGGCCCCACCCACTTTCTTTAAACAACTCCAACAAATTTTGTCATCATACATTTGGGACTCACGCAAACCCAGGATATCCCATCGCTTATTGCAACGCCGCACAACAGAAGGAGGTGTAGGCCTCCCGGATGTATATAACTATTATAAGGCAGCCAACTTAGAAGCCGCAGTAAAATTGCATACCCCAAGGGGTATATACCAGTGGGTAGATATGGAGACGGTGATATCTGCCGCGACACCCCTGGTGGATATCCTATAACCTATGTTTCCAACCACTTTGCTCACCCTACATCATTGGGATACGCTAAGACACAGACAAAATGCTACCCACAAGTTCCACCCTCGCGCACCAGTGACGGCCCTGCGAGCAATCTCGCCGTGGCTCTCGCTGAAATCCTGGGTCAAGTTAGGTATCACCCACTTAAACCAAGTCATGCAGCACAACCTTATCAAACTTTTCCGAGACCTCCAAAGCGACTTCAAACTAACTAACTCTTCAATATTCCCTTACATGCAACTCAAAAGTGTCATACCCATGTGGCGCAAACCACCACGAATGTCGGCCAAAACACAAAGGTAGTAGACATACTGTTTTACAGATGCTGGCAAACCCCGACCAAACCCAAAAGCCTTGCCCTGTGCTATCAAGTGATTATGCAAACTGCTCCACAATATCCTTCACCCTTCGTGGCCCAATGGCTCACTGAAGGTGGTGAACTGCTAACTGAGGCAGAAGTGTTAGCGTCTCCCAATGCCCTTAAGGGTCTTACACAATGTTACTCACACATAGAGGCACACAAGAAGTTGGTATACAGGTGGTACTTGACACCCCACAGGCTCCATACCATGTACAACTCTGTATCACCACTTTGCTGGAGATGCGGTGAACACCAAGGCACAATGTTACACATTTGGTGGGCATGCCAACCGATACGCCCCCTGTGGGAGGAAGCACAGTCTACCCTACAAACCATAGGCATCAAGGCACCACCTCTGGATGTACACACAGGGATATTCCTTTCCTACCCGAACCCGACCCCAAAGTCGGTCAAATGCATATTAGCAATTACTGCATTGGCAGTGCGACACCTCATAGCAACACACTGGAAAAAGCCGCAATGTCCCTCTAGGGCCCAACTGCTAGACACGATCCACCTCTACCACATATATGAAGGCCTGACGGCCAAATCGGCCCCGCAGAGGGAGTCCTTTCAGAAGTGCTGGGCACCATGGGTGGATTTTGGGGATAAGGGGAGTGCTATTTCCTGTAACATGACACCGACAAAATGATTACAACAAAAGAACGCCGAAAGCCCTGTCAGGACACCAGCATTCCATATTAAACACACAGAGCCTCACACCCAAATTGGCAGCAACCATCCCCTAGCGGTAATTGAACTTTCTGCGGTAAAACGATCAACCCGCATAGAGTTTGAGCATTCCAAGGCGGTATCCCACCTCCGCAGCATATTCGGACATTACTGTGTCCTGCCTAAGACCTAGGGCCACAAAGAAGTAACGAACACCACCTCACCACTCCTTCCCCTCTCCTCCCCCCCCCCCTTTTTTTTTTTCTTGCTGTACCCCCTCCCCTCTCCATGGTTAAGTCCAGGTTGAAAGACCCAGGTGCAAGCCACACTGTGATAAAAGATAGGTATTGGATCAGCGCTGAGTGATCTAATAGGACTGTGAACAAATCGAAAGCTGCAACCTATGGGTATGAGGTTCCCTCTAATAGCCTCAAAGGAAAAATGGCAAAAACACAATAATAGGTCGCGCTAGATACAAATGGATGTGTAATAACAATGTAAAATAAATAAATAAAAATATAAAATATAACCAGATCAGAAAGACAAAATGAGTAGGAATAAAATTATTAATATTAATATCACTTGCATACACTCTTACAGTAAGGAACGGAACAGTTATAATGAATAGTCCCAATACCAAATAGTCTGCTTGTATATTCCAATAAATAAGTGGAAGGCTTGGTATGTAGGAATTTCCAATGAAGAGAATGAGTCTTCTAATTCATGGGGTGTCTTGACTCCGTGGTATACATGGAAAGACAAAATAAAGAAAATCCAATAGTGCAAACTGAGGACCAATAAGAGCAGGATGAATATAGGGGAGGTATATTACTCACCTATTATTGAGCATAAACTAGCTCAAGTATAATAAGCATTCAGTGGCGTCTGCCCCCCACTGGTGGGATAAGGTGAAGGTAATTCCTCGGTATAAAAAAAGGGGAAAAAAAAAAAACAACCAAATATAGTGCTCACTGTAGATATGATAAAAATGAGTATAAACAGTAGAAATGCAGGTACTCACATTTGGATGAGCAGGATATACTGCTCAATCTATTCGTTTGGGTGGTATAGTCCCCACCTAGGATTCTTTAGCAGGTATCAGCTTCACAGTAGTATATGACCAGGTAAAATAAATAAATAAATAAAGGATATATGGCAAAGTAATTCTAGGTAAAACCAATATTCCTTTAATAAGATAATAAATATATAAAAACAGCCAAAACGCGTTTCGCCACACAGGGCTTTATCAACTGGCAATAGTAAAAATCAGCCTGGTACATAGATGCTTAAATAAGCTAAGAAAACAAATGCTTATTCAAATTTTAGCGCCAAAATGAAGTCATCAATACACAGTATAAAATACAAAAACATATTAAAACAGAAAAAATACAAGTCTTTAATGATAATAATAAAAAAATATAAATAAAACCCTTAATATTAACTTAAAACGAGTGTTATTAAGTAAGAAGGATAATTAATGAAAAGGGAGTACTCAATCACGTGATCGCGGATAGCCGCGATCACATGGAGTTCCCTAAAGACTTTTGGGTAATGTAGTACACAGCAAGGGGCATGGGAGGACCGGATGTGTGGGAAGAACAACTAGACACGTGATCGCGATCGTCCGCGATCACGTGGTATACCGCAATGAGCATTGGGCAATGTAGTCAGATAGACACGTGATCGCGATCATCCGCGATCACGTGGTATACCGCAATGGGCATTGGGCAATGTAGTCTAGACGGAGGTCGGCACAACAAAGCACACCTCCGTCTAGGAAAACGAGCAGGCAGCATAAAGAAATGGAAATAGAATGTACAGGGAAAAATAAAAATAAAAACGAGCATAATGAAAATAAAAGGAAAAAAAGGGAGGGGAGAGAAAGCAAACTTTGGAATAGTAATGTAACGGATCACCTGGCACCCCGACCGGGTACCTCCGTTAATGGATGCTCCTAGTGCTTCCTGAGGACTCCAAGCACTCTGGCAGACACCACAATCACAGAATCCGAGAAACCTTTTAAATTCTCCCAAGCATATGAATGCTGTAGACCATTGAATAGGAACCATACGAATAGGCTTGTACTCCTAGCAGTCAACTGGAACAGCATGCAATAAATCCTTCCCCCCAATAATGAGACGACACATCACTTTGAGGGTAAAACAGGAACTCTCGACTGGCTCATCCAGCCTGGCTTTTATTACACTAATCCACATACAGGCCACACCCAGGGGGAGGCATAAAATAACCAATCACATACATGGTTCAGCCCACACATCCCCTCCCCTCAGATAACATTAAACTCAATTATCCGGTACACTTTTTCAGCCAAGTTCTGGATGTACCCCAAAACCCGGGGGTACACCTTTAAATCCAGCATCGCTGGATAGCCCTTATTCAGGGGGACAACATATCCAAAATTCAAGTCATTCGGATGAATGGTTCGTGAGATATGGGGTTCCAAAGATTTGACCGACCGCATGGGTAAAGTATCCGAAAACAGTTCCATGCATTTTGGCCCTGCGGTCGGTCACAAACAAGGGAATGAAAACAGGCGAATTGCCTGTGTTATAGAGCCTGGAGAGGGTTTGAATGAATTCCCTTGTTTATGGGGTTCTTTCTACCGAACGGCGGGTCATTCGGTAGTTTCCATACGAATTTCTGGAAGTATGGAGGTCTCAGCGGTGTTTGCCTAGTCAAGTGTCCAATTTTAGTTCCAGACACTCGACGGCAAAACACCGCTGTTCGGTAGTTTAAGATGGCCGCCGCCACGTGTTTGTTTCCCGAATGGCGGCCACCCAGAGGACAAAGAATACATTACACTGATTGCCAATTACCCGTTTGCAACATTGTTGCAAACTGTAATTGGAGGCACACTTATTCCTGGGTGGTCTGGTTGTTCGGTAGTTTCACTCAATATAATAAATGGAGTGATTCTACCGAACAATCAGATGAATGCTGCATACATATCCCAGGTTAAACTTAATACACATATAATATTACAGGCAGTACACTAGAATATGTATCACAGTCTTAAAGGGACAGTAGTCCCAAAAGTCCCAATATGTCCATAGATGCTGTTAAAAGGGCCAGTAGCAGCAATATACAGTACAATATGCCCCAAATAACCCAGGGGCCATAGTCAGCAGGTAGGAGGCTAGCAAACAGGCTTCTCCAGGGCCCAGTGGCGAGGTTGGTTTCGCCACATTTCTCCCCTTTTCCAAACAGACTAACAGGGTACCTGACCTCTTGCCGGTCAGTGCCCTTGTTAGTCCAGAAGCCCACCCACAAAACAGAAACAGCAGTACAGCCCACCCACAATAAATGGTTACTACACCTGAGTAAGAGAAAAACTTGTCCAGGTCCAGGTGCCTCACCATGGCTGTGTGGGGGACTGGTAGGCTGTTTTGGTGGGTTGCTGAGTGGGCAGAGACCAGCGGTACTCTGCCCTGGTGCCAGCACTACTACAGGAGTAGTCTGGTTGGAGCCTGGTTGCTGGAGACCGACTGTCTCCCCTTTAGCTGCGCAGCTCTGCTGCTGGAGACCGACTGTCTCCCCTTGAGTTACACCGCTCTGCTGCTGGAGACCGACTGTCTCCCCTTGAGTTACACAGCTCTGCTGCTGGAGACCGACTGTCTCCCCTTTAGTTACACAGCTCTGCTGCTGGAGACAGACTGTCTCCCCTTTGGCTAAACAGCCCTGTTGTGGGGGGGCAGGACCGACCGTCCCTACCCCCTGTGCTGGAAGTGCAGAGACCACGGTCCCATCTGCACAGGTGTGGGGCTTACAGTCTCCCCCTGGTACATTAAGCTGCCGCTGGGGAGAGGTGGTAACCAGCTCCTCTCCCATTAGAACACTCTGCCCATTGATGATCTGCCGCTGGGGAGAGGTGGTAACAATCTCCTCTCCCATTAGAACACTCTGCCCATTGATGATCTGCCGCTGGGGAGAGGAGGTAACAATCTCCTCTCCCATGCCTACTTTCAGTCTTTGTGGAGGGAGACCGACTGTCTCTCCTCCCAATTCAGTGTCCTGCTGCTGGGGAATAGAGACTGGGCTCTCTATTCCCAAAAAATCACGCTGCTGCTGGGGGGTAGGACCAACTACCTCTGCCCCCTGTAACTCAGCCTTCCGCTGGGGAGGGAGGACGCTGCTCTCCTCTCCCTGCACTTCACACTGCCTTCCCGGCATATCACTCTGCTGCTGGGGGGTAGGACCAACTACCTCTGCCCCCTGTAACTCAGCCTGCCGCTGGGGAATGGAGACTGGGCTCCCAATTCCCAACAAATCACACTGCCGCTGGGGAGGGAGGACGGCCCCTTCAGCTCCCTGTAGCTTGGGCGCAGAGACCACGGTCCCATCTGCGCTGGTGTGGGGCTTACTGTCTCCCCTTGGTGTGCTAAGCTGCCGCTGGGGAGAGGGGGTAACAAACTCCTCTCCCTTACACACTTTCAGCCGCTGGGGAGCAGGGCTGACCCTCTGTACTCCCTGTAGGCAGGGCGCAGAGACCACGGTCCCATCTGCGCTGGTGAGGGGCTTACTGTCTCCCCTTGGTGAGCTGTGCTGCCGCTGGGGAGAGGGAATAACAAACTCCTCTCCCTTACACACCTTCAACCGCTGGGGAGAGGGAATAACAGGCTCCTCTCCCTGCACCGTAGACTGCCGCTGGGGAGCAAGAACGGCACCTTCAGCTCCCTGTAACGCACACTGCCGCTGGGGATCTGGGCCGACTGCCCAGCATCCCTGTAGGGCCGGTAGAGAGACCGCAGTCCCATCTCCACCTGCCATCGGTGGGTCTTCCCAGGACCAATCCGTGAGGCCCCTCAACATTTGTGAGTAAGGGCCACCTGCTTCCCCACCTGGCAACTCTGGCTGCTGCTGGGGATCTGGGCCGGCTGCCCAGCATCCCGGTGGAGTGACCTTGGTCCCATCTCTACCTGCCTGTTGTGGTTCCTCACATGACCAGTCTATGAGGACCCCCACTTCAGGTTCCTCCCGCCGCCTCAGGGAAAGACGGCTAACCTCCTCGGATGCAGCCTCTACCCGGCTGCTGTAACGCTCCTGCTGCTGAGCATACTTCCTCTCTTTTGTCAACCGGAATTCTCGGTCCAGCCTTGTGTTTCGCTCGGCCATGACCTGGTTCCAGATCACCCGGCGTGTCTCCATGGGTATATCATCCCCATACTCAGCCACTCGCTGCCTCACCTCGGCCAGCCAATCATCTCCAGAGCCAGAACCTTCCATACTTGTCTGCTCCCAGGGGCGCTGCACGACTGCTAGCGTTGCCCTCAATTTGTAAATCCAAACGAACTGTGTCTCCGAGCTGCTTTACCTCACACTAGGACGCCATCCCACCGCTGCCACCAATGTAACGGATCACCTGGCACCCCGACCGGGTACCTCCGTTAATGGATGCTCCTAGTGCTTCCTGAGGACTCCAAGCACTCTGGCAGACACCACAATCACAGAATCCGAGAAACCTTTTAAATTCTCCCAAGCATATGAATGCTGTAGACCATTGAATAGGAACCATACGAATAGGCTTGTACTCCTAGCAGTCAACTGGAACAGCATGCAATAAATCCTTCCCCCCAATAATGAGACGACACATCACTTTGAGGGTAAAACAGGAACTCTCGACTGGCTCATCCAGCCTGGCTTTTATTACACTAATCCACATACAGGCCACACCCAGGGGGAGGCATAAAATAACCAATCACATACATGGTTCAGCCCACACATCCCCTCCCCTTAGATAACATTAAACTCAATTATCCGGTACACTTTTTCAGCCAAGTTCTGGATGTACCCCAAAACCCGGGGGTACACCTTTAAATCCAGCATCGCTGGATAGCCCTTATTCAGGGGGACAACATATCCAAAATTCAAGTCATTCGGATGAATGGTTCGTGAGATATGGGGTTCCAAAGATTTGACCGACCGCATGGGTAAAGTATCCGAAAACAGTTCCATGCATTTTGGCCCTGCGGTCGGTCACAAACAAGGGAATGAAAACAGGCGAATTGCCTGTGTTATAGAGCCTGGAGAGGGTTTGAATGAATTCCCTTGTTTATGGGGTTCTTTCTACCGAACGGCGGGTCATTCGGTAGTTTCCATACGAATTTCTGGAAGTATGGAGGTCTCAGCGGTGTTTGCCTAGTCAAGTGTCCGATTTTAGTTCCAGACACTCGACGGCAAAACACCGCTGTTCGGTAGTTTAAGATGGCCGCCGCCACGTGTTTGTTTCCCGAATGGCGGCCACCCAGAGGACAAAGAATACATTACACTGATTGCCAATTACCCGTTTGCAACATTGTTGCAAACTGTAATTGGAGGCACACTTATTCCTGGGTGGTCTGGTTGTTCGGTAGTTTCACTCAATATAATAAATGGAGTGATTCTACCGAACAATCAGATGAATGCTGCATACATATCCCAGGTTAAACTTAATACACATATAATATTACAGGCAGTACACTAGAATATGTATCACAGTCTTAAAGGGACAGTAGTCCCAAAAGTCCCAATATGTCCATAGATGCTGTTAAAAGGGCCAGTAGCAGCAATATACAGTACAATATGCCCCAAATAACCCAGGGGCCATAGTCAGCAGGTAGGAGGCTAGCAAACAGGCTTCTCCAGGGCCCAGTGGCGAGGTTGGTTTCGCCACAAGTAACAAAAAGTGAAGAGAGAGAAATGTGTATATGTGGACAAAGTATGAATATGTAAATATGTAAAGTGGGTATGTGTGTAAGTGTAATGGATCTACAGGGATGACAAGAATATGTACAAACTGGATAGTTGCCTTATAAACAGACAGAGACAACTTCTGAGTAAGTAGTGGGAAATGAATATAAATAAAATAGTCATAGAAGAAGAAAATTAAGAATAAGAAAAATTGTAACTTATACTGGAGCAGCAAAATATAAGAAAATAATGTGAGAGAAAATATATATAGGTAAAAATAATAAAAATAAAATTAAATTAAAAATAAAAATAAAAATAAAAATAAAAATTAGATAAAAATAGAAAAGAATAAAGATAAATTTAGAGATAATAATAGGAAAATAATAATAATAAATAACGGGAAAATAAATAAGAAAATAAATAAATAAATATGGAAGAATATATATGAATATGAATAAAGGGATTTGGATATAAAGAGCAGAGAAGAGAGAAATAATGATATAGTATATTATAAAAAGTTAAAAAGATCAAATTCTGCATTAAGTCCTTGTGGGGCAAGGGTTCTGAGTTGAAAGACCCAATACATTTCTCTTTTGCCCAGGATATTGGTAATGTTACCTCCTCTCCATGGGAGGGTAACATGTTCTATCCCAATGACTTTCAGAAGTGTCGGGTCTTTATTGTGTATCATAAAGTGCTTAGAGACTGAGTGGTTGTCATAGCCCCTTTTGATGTTACGGCAGTGTTCTGCCACTCTTACTTTGAGACATCTCTTAGTCATGCCCACGTACTGTAATCCACATGGGCATTCCAATAGGTATATCACCCCTTTAGTGTTACAGCCAATGAAGTCTTTAATAGGATAAGAGGTTTTTGTAATATTAGAAGAAAAATTAGTAATTTTAGAATTTGTGGTACCTTTTGTGGTTCTGCATACAATACAATTGTTACACTTAAAACAACCTTTAGGTTTAGATAAAAAATTCTTTTTTTGTTGTACACTTTTTTTTGTATAATTTTTGGTAAGTATTGTTTTGAAATTCGGCGCTCCTCTAAATATAACATTAGGTCTATCTGGGATGTAGTCTTTTAAAAGGTCGTCTTGTTTCAGAATGTGCCAGTGTTTGTTTATGATTTTCTTTAAGGTTTTATTCTTGTTGTTAAAATCTAAGATAATAGGCAATTGTGGGGGATCTGCTTTTTTCACTTTATATGTTAGGAGCTCTTTTCTTTCTTTCTCTTTTACCGACTCCAGAGCTACATCTAATTTATTTACTTCATAGTTTTTTTCTAAAAACATATTTTTCAATGAGGTAGATTGGGCAATAAAATCAGCTGTAGATGAGCAATTACGGTGGAGGCGAAGAAATTGGCTTTTTGGGATGCCATCCAACCAGGGTTTATGGTGGCAACTTGTCTGATCTATTATTGTATTTGTACAAACTTCTTTAAAAAAAGTTTTTGTTTGGATGCATCCGTCTTGGATAAAGATATTTAAATCTAAAAAATTCACTGACGTATTGCTGAATTCTGAAGTTAAAACAATACCTCTATCATTCACATTTAAATGGTCTAAAAACAGTTTAAGAGACATTTCTGAGCCTTGCCAAATAAAAAATAAGTCATCAATATAACGGAAATAGGAAACCAGGTTTGCCCGCCAGCAATGATCACCCCAAATAGCTTCGGATTCCCAATCCGCCATGAAGAGGTTAGCATAGCTGGGGGCAAACCTGGTTCCCATAGCAGTACCCTTCTTTTGAATATAAAATGAATCTAAAAACCAAAAATAATTGTTGGTAAGAATTATATTGATACCTTGTATAATAAAATTGATTTGAGAATCTGGGATGGAGCTGTATTGTTTTAAAATCCTTTCTACTGCCTGGCATCCACACTGTGCCCACACTGTGCCCTGCACCATGCGTTGGTAAATAGCGGTGCCACAGGGACTGTTTATAAGTTTTTACCTTCTTTCCACCTGCGGTCTGTTATGATTGGTGTAAATGATTGTATATCTTAACACCCCAATGTCCTTCCCTTTTTTTTTCTTCTGTACCCTATTGACTTTATGAAAATAAAAAACATGTTAATTTGAAAAAAAAATCATACGCTTTCAATAGATGAACTCGACGCGCGTTTCGGCGAAGCAAGTCGCCTTTGTCAAGAGCAGTAGCGGAATGAAAGGCGCCTCTTTTTAAATGTATATGAGGTGCCGCCCATAAAGGTGACGTCATGATCGTCATCCAATCATGTAGCTTTATGAAATAGAGGGGCGGGGAGACCGTCGGACATCCAGACGGATTTTAACCCTCACAGGACCCGCAGAGTGGCAACAATATGGCACAGAACCTCATTGTATGAGGGTATACTGGTATAATGTATGCGGTAGTTCGCTATGAATAAACTTTAAACCAGTACACAGTATAAAACATATGAGACCAGATATAGAGCGATATCAACATTATGATAGTTAATCGCATAAATGACAATATATATCGGTGTTGCATATAAATCTTACGGATAAGGCGTGAACCTTATACTTTGGGGAAGTTTATACCTAGGGACAAAAGCAGAAAAAGGAGATATAGATATATCATATCTTATATAGATCTAAGATGAAAAGTTTCTGCTTATGCCTAAATAGGGGGTAAATTAACCCAAAAAGTGCCTGTTTGACCAGCTCCCATGAATTGGAGGGTGACATTCAAACGGACCTCAGATTAAAACATTGAACAAGAAATGAATGGGTTGATAAAAGAGAGAAGAAAAGGGGTATAAGAGAGTACAGATATGCCCCAGTAAAAAGTAACAATAGAGACTGAGATAAACTCCAAATTATATAGAGAGAAAGTAATTCATAAAGAGTTTATTTGAATAGAGAATGTGTGTTTGACAAATAGTATTACAGGGAGAAATCCATATATAATAGATGGTGTAGACCAAGGAAACCAGCTTCTATGAAATAGAAGAATAAGCTAGTAAACAGCCATAATAGTAAACAGATTATAGGGAAAAGAGACATATCCAAAGGATTTTTATAGTGTTTTATTTTAAGATATTCTGAAGTTTTATACTCCAAAATATCTTAAATAAAGGGAGCGAAGGAGAAACCTTCGTTGAGACCTTTTGGGTGCAAAGTCTTGAGTTGGTAAATCCAGAGACTTTCCCATTTAAACTCTTTTTTTCCTTTTGCCCTGCCGTGGTTTCCCTTAGGGGTTGTCCGAGAGTGTGTTCCTGAGCGTTTATTTCTGGTTATTGACTTTGGCTTTGTTTTAACTTCCCTGTATTCTGGTATCCCTGACTTTTGGCTTTTCCTAATTGTTGTGTCTCATTCTGTGTCCCCGACCTCGGCAAGTATTCTGACTATTCTCTGGTACGTTAAGTCCGGCCATTTTAAGGCCTGGTAAGACGTTACCTTTAGTCCTAGGTGTGATACAGCTCTGCGTGCTGGATCAACTAGTAATCCTGACAAGGGCAAGGAGGAAAGAAGAATGGGCAAGGTACAATTGCCCCCCAGAGAGGATACTCCATGTTTACCTGAACGGAATGGGCTCGCTAAACCTAAATCCCCCTCCTCCTCCCGTAGACCACCGACCTTTCACAAAGCAAATTTATCCAGTGGAACCATATATTGGTGTAGCATTGGTGGTTGCTTACAGCCCAAAGAATGAGTTTTATCTGCACTAATTATCACTACCTTTCTGTTTATTTTTTTAAGTATTTTTCACAGTTTGGTGGTTATAACACTATATCCTGTGTGGTCAGACTACTGCAATAAAATGCTGAAGTTGAATAATGTTAGGAAAAATACATGTTATAAATTTAATGAAGTATTTTCAGTAAAGACTACTTTCAAGCGGTCAAGATAATAGCACTATACACATGGAAAATTACTTAAAAACTATTTAAAAAATTGTGTCAAGAGATTAAATTAAATGGGAAATATCAACACTAGAGAAATATCGCTACGAAAAAATTACTTCCAGAGGAATTACAAAGATTCCAGCTTTTGGTCTGGGAAATGTAATTTATATGACCAAATGGAATGCGTATGTAGGACCAGCGAAACCGCTAGTTGAAATAGGCAGCTGCCTAGGAGTGCAGGGGGTGCAGTCTCTGGATCAATAGCAGGAAGGAAGAGCACTGACTGCACAGTGCTCCCCTCCTGCCCAGACCCGTCCTTACTGCAGGGCAAAAGGGGCAACAGCCCTCTGCCCCTTAATGTACAGAGGCTCACAGCAAGATGTCTCTTGCGCCCCTGGCAGAGATGGAAACAAATAGGTTCTGCGGCATATTAGTGAGCTAGCTGGCCGTACTGCAGTCATTACATTAACCAGCTGTTCCTCAGAAGGCACTGTGCTGGGTGGAAGTGATTTCTCTTCACTTCCTCCCAGTCCCAGCTCACATTCACTTCCTCCCAGTCCCAGCTCACAGAGCAGCTGCACCCCTGACACTCACAGCACCCTCACTCACACACACACTGCACCCCTGACACTCACAGCAACCTCACTCACTCAATCATACGCTACACACACTGCACAATATGCTTTCCTAGCATTTTTGTCTCCTGGTATCCCATCTATGGAGACACCAGAGACAAATGTCAAGCAAACACAGTGCAAGCATGTTATTAAAGTCGCTTGCGCTGTGCAGAACAAATACAGGCGCTTTTTGTCATGCTAGAGCTTTTCAGCAGAGCTCTGGGCATGATCTACCCTGGAAGAGCATTGAACCAACATGCTCACTTTGTGATGGGGTGTGTTTGTCATTGGTGATGACAAAACACACCCTATTGGCCCGCCCCCTTTTTTAGTGGGCCTCTGTAATTAAAAAATGTCCGGGCCGAATTTTCTTCCCAGTCCGGCCCTGCATGTGTTTAATATGTCCTTTTAAACGCTGGGTAATCAGTTCAGCTTTTTTTTTTCAACAGCTTCTGCTTGCTGGACTTTTGTTTACCAAACACTTTATTGGTGTTTACTCTGTCTGATATATGTATTAATATGGAGTAATGTCTAAAAAGACACATCTGTACCCAAATTCTTCACTTTATTTCCCCATTCATTTCACTCTCTGTTCCAACTCCTTCACTAAATCCCTCTTCTCTAGAATTAATTCTGTTTCTTCTATTTTCATACACTTCTCATACGCTAACCTTTCTCCCATCCAATATATCTCCTCCACCACATCGCTCTTTTTCACTCTGAATGAGTATCAAATGTCCACATCAGTCTTATATTTTCAGACATCCTTTTAACATGATAAAGTCCGGAGGAAATGAGGATAGCAGTTAAGTGCTTGTTTGTGGAGGCTGCAGCAGTTGGGGAGGCCCAAGAGATGCACAGTGGAGCTTTGGGGGACAAAGCAACATACAGAGGGGCTGGGGGGACAAAGCAACATACAGAGGGGCTGGGGGGACAAAGAGACATACAGAGGGCATTGGGGGGAAGACAAAGTGGGGCTGGGGAAAAGGAGACACAGAAATGAGTTGGGGAGAAAGAGACACAAAGGGGCTGGGGAAAGAAAGAGACACACAAAGTTGACAGTTTTTTGTTTTGGATGAGGGTGGGGGGGGGGGGGGGAGTGCAAGTAGCTAGTCTTGTCTATAGCACAAAATAGTCTTGCATCAGCCCTGTGCATATGTTGGACATTTTTTTCTTCGAACCCATGGGTCTTATCATAGTAAGAAGGAAAGAAGGAAAGAAATGTTATTGGATTTGGATAAAGGAATTAATTTACAATCAAAAAACTTTTGATATTGTAACTCCATTGAATCATGACCACTTAACTGAGACAATTGAGGATAATCAAGTGGAAAAAAGATAATTAAAATTAACAGAAGGACCCGGACCGGATGGCTTCACACTTGACTACTACAAAAAATTCAAGCCCATACTAATCCCGAAACTCACCCAATCCTTTAATGCCCTCACGGGAGAAGCACAATTCCACCAGGAATCGCTGGCGGCCACCATCACCGTCCTCCCGAAGCCGGGGAAAGATCACAAACTCTGCAGCATCTATAGGCCCATATCCTTACTTAACATAGACGTGAAACTCCTCCCGAAAATACTGTCCAATAGAGTAGGCACCCTGCTACCGAAACTCATCCACCGGACCAAACAGGCTTCATCCCCGGGAGGGAAGCTTGGGGATAGTACCCTATGAGCCCTGTCAATCCAACATCTAACACTCCAATCCAAAGACCAAACCCTCCTTTTATCTACCGATGCTGAAAAGGCATTCGACCGTGTGAGCTGGCCTTTCCTCATGAGCACTCTCCGGGAGATAGGCCTCGGCGCAAGCATGATGAAATGGATCACAGCACTATACAACAATCCAAATGCCAGGGTACGGGTAAATGGCGCACTAACGGACTCTTTCACGATACGGAATGGCATGAGACAGGGCTGCCCACTCTCGCCCATACTATTTGCCATCTCCCTGGAGCCCTTCCTGGAAGCAGTCAGACAAACGGTGGACATCCACGGATACACATGGAAATCCTCAACACACAAAGTAGCTGCATACGCAGACGATCTCCTCTTCTTCATCACCAACCCAGAAGATACACTCAAACGATTAATGGAACTATTGGAGTCGTATGGAGAACTGTCAGATTTCAGGCTAAATACAACAAAATGCGAAGTACTTAACCTCACGGTACCCGCACTAGAAGCTAATGCCCTAAAACGCCTATTCCCCTTCCGGTAGTGCCCATCCAGCATGCGCTACCTTGGAATAGTCATCACCACGGTCACACAATCCCGGTACCAAGCAAACTACCTCCCCCTCCTCTAGCAAATTCAGCGAGATCTGGCGAAATGGTCATACCCCTATATCTCCTGGTTCGGCAGAATAGCAATATTAAAGATGAATGTCCTACCCAGGCTACTCTACCTCTATCAAACAGTACCCCTAGCCCTTCCAACAGCATTCTTCTTCTCCTTACGAACCGCCATGATCCACTTCGTGTGGAACGGTACCCAAGCACGTGTCTGCCACGACCGGCTCTGTCTACCGAGGGCATGGGGGGGGCTTGGCCCTCCCTGACCTACGCAAATACCATCAAGCATCCGCCTTACAGAGAATACTGGACTGGCACGTCCACCAAAGGCACAAACAGTGGGTCACCCTGGACAAAGGCCACATGTACCCATCCCTCATCCCAGCCGTATGGAACACAGGTCGCTCCACACCAAATACCCTCGACCCCGACTCCACCGTGGCCCACACACTATGGATATGGGACGGCATCAGGGAGTCCACTGATCCAGGTGCAACACAACCCCAAGATCGGCGGAGGGGCACCACCACAAAGCTGGACCTTTGTGGGAGAAGGAGAAACCCTCCCCATACACAAAGCACTACTAAACGCGGATCTAAAACCACTATGGGCTATGACAAACGACCTCCCACCGACAAGCATACAAACGTTTCGATACACACAACTCAAACACTTCTACCGATCCCTCCCGAATAGGGACGCTATACACCGCGATCTAACATGGTTCGAAAGCCTCTGCGACAACAAAACCTCCCTGGACCAGGGTGGGCGGGGCCTGACCGCCATGCAGACAAGTCGCACATGAAGCGAGCTCCTGCAAAGGGACAACAAACAAGTTGAAAAACGACTTCTCACCCGAGAAACCTGGCTCCGATCCGACTGGAGTCACTCTGCAATCCTGAGAGACACCCTGTGAGTCGTCCCGCTACTCGTCAGGTGGTCAGAACCCGAAGCTTCCCTTGGGACCTGCACGCGGCACAGCGGAGGAGATACTACCAGTCTCCCTGCAGCCAGCAGCGCGGCACATGGGAGGTGGAAGGAGCTCCGGTACCCCCCCTTTTTTGCCAGTGAGGCTAAAGCTTCCCACTAACAGGGTATTTAACGCCCCACAAGCAACCTTAACTCCGAGGCCTACCTAGGTGCACCACTCAAGATGGCTGACGCCATGCATGCCTCCCCAAGGGACCTTCGGGACATCGGCGGGGGCCATTCCAGTCCCCACGGGAAAAGCGGATTGCGGCAGCAGACGGCACGCTTGCCGGCACCCCCACCCGTGGGGAAACCGCGACACCAAGGCCCGGCCAAGATGGCGGCTAAACAGCAACCCGAATCAAAAGCAGCACACACCAGGCCAAGGGCTGGGTCCCTGGACACTTTTGATCAGCTCTGTGTGAGCTTCTGGACACTACTCTGTGAACAGGGGCTATCCCACGACCAAGCAGTGAGAACGGTAGCCCCCTGGATCCGCCCCACAACCCGGCGCCGCCACTACAGGCCCCTGCCACGAGCCCGCAAAGCCGCCACCCGGCAGGGCAAACGGCGGCGACTAAGCACCCACTCCCACGTCTTTATGAATGGGAATACCGGGCAGCCACAAAACCCCAGCAAGGCACCAGAACACAGCATCGCCGGCCAGCAAGCCAACAATCTGCAATCCAAGACTCAAAAGTCCTACCAAGCCGCGGCGCAGCAGACTACCAGAAGAACCCACGCTGGAGAGGGGCCCATAACCTCGCCAATCACAGGGACTGTTCATCTCAAGTGGCCCGTGTGTGGGGTC